>NC_051162.1:84960795-85003220 GCF_013339745.2 Dermacentor silvarum
TTAAGGTGGAGGTATCACTGTCGCCATCTTGCGTGTAGTTCAGATTCTCCCACCAGGCGACGCCACTCAGTCATGTTTGGAAAAAGCGAAAAAAAAAAAATCTGCTCTTCGCCGCCGCAGCATGCCCCGAGATGGCCCTCTTGCGACGCGGCGACAGGTGATTCGCCGAATTGAGGAAAAGTCCCCCTCCCCCCTTCTTTTCACGAGTTGTCCCTCGCACCATTGTTGTTTTGTTGCTGCGCGTGGTGGTTTTCCCCCCACTGATACTTTCAACAATAGCTCGCTCAAACTTTGTAAAATCTTCAGTGCCGATGATGGTGGCAATTAGTGGTTCGCCACTGCCACTTTTGACGTGGCCGTCAGGTGAGTGCAGGCCGCTGCTTCGAAAGCCGTCCCACGGCAGATGGCCTGCAGACCAGTGCTCACTGCAGAACCTTGAGTGTCGTTGATCGTCAACAAGTTTTGTTTCTTTCTCTTCCAAGTGTATTTCTTTAGCATTTTTCAAAGTGCGGACCCGCTAAACGAAGGCTCTAGGCTTGAAATGGTCACTGTTGCTTTGTGCCTATAAAGATAAATAAAGGAAAAGGAAGGAAATTGCTACGGACCGCAGTAACTGTCTAGCGTAAGCCCCGTTTACATGAATGCGACAGTGTCGCATCGCATCGCATTTCTAGCGCATCGCATTCATGTAAATAGCGGTAATGCAATGTGCCAGGCGAGGGTAGATTTACGGGCGCTAGTCGACTCTCGCGGAGCATGTAAACGCAGGGCGCCTAACAAGACCTTCGATGACAACCGTGAAGCTACTGAGAGGCGACGCTACTGAGAGGGGAGAAGGGAGGCGAGGGCGCCTAACAATACCTTCGATGACAACCGCGAAGACGCTACCGAGAAACAAGCGATAGCCGAGGGGGGCCTCTAAATACCGCCGTGCCCCGTGTCACCGACCCGACAGTGGCCACTGCGCTCTCTCCACAGCTCTAGCCACTCTAGTCATTCATGTGGCGCTACGTTCTCTGAGCTTCATGTAAACGGCGTCGCATCGCCTTTCCCAAATGCGCTTGGGAATGCGATGCGCCACTTTCGCATTCATGTAAACGGGGCTGTAGTCTGCTGACGCCTGAACGGCGATCCGCAGTGGAGGAGAGGTGGCGGTAAAAGAGTAGGGGTAAAGGTTAGTATAGAGTAACAACGAAATATTTAGCTTTCACTCGCACATACAGCATAGAAAGTGAAAGCGCGCGAGGGGAGCCGACGATCACGGCTCAATCTGGCGCCCGCAAAAGAGGGAAGCTAAGAGGAAGCCGCCTTCCGTTGCGCGAAAGGCCGTGCGGGGATGGGAAAGGGGCGGCGTTGCTCTCCGACAGCTTCTGCGCATTTCGTGACCGCGCGCATGGGGAACCGACATCCGAACACTAGCTCAGGGCCGGTAGTTTGTAGCGATGCCTCATGACTTATTCTATACCAGTCTTATCATCCACCGCTCACGGCCGGCTGATCCCGTTGATAACGCGAGCGGACCATCGCGCTGACCACTGACAAAGCGCGATAAGCGCGAGAAGGCATTATTACCGGAAAGGCATCGCTACAAAATACCGGCCCAGCTTATGCAAGAGGCCCACCGAGAAGGCACATAGAAGCGACTGTGTTACAGCGAAGCTGTTGCATGCTAGGTTGCGCGTCCGTGTACACCGGAAGTAGGCAACTATTTTGTGGCGTCTCGTTCACTTGGTATATACCAAAATTGGCAAGGAAAGAGAGAAAGAAGGAAGGTAAGAAAGAAATCACGTGTGGCTCATACCCGCGTTGGATAGGGGGGTATGATCCTCCGAGAGCAGGAGCGGCAGAGATCTCGTCGGCGTCGCGCCAACGCCTCGGCAGAAGATCGGGCCCGCGATGCGGAGCGTATCGTGGGCGGACTTGGCGCAGCAAATGCACTACTTGACCATCGCGCCGGGCGAAAACAAGATGCTGGTTTTCTTGATTTTCGACGAACATGCCGAGGACGCTCAATGTTTTCAATAATGATAATATATGAATTCACTATAGCAACATTCACTACAGCAGACCCACCATTGTCACAGCTTCGCGGGCTTCCATCTTCACAGTAGTGGAAGGGCTCTGAATTTTTTTGTACTAGTTTGGAGTTTCTTCATCACAGGGTGCATTGACAAAGAAGCGCAACGTGATGTGCAAAAGCTAAGTATTTAGTTCTGGTGCAGAACTCGATGCATGCTTGTACTTTCAGTGCCGCACAAGATTTCCCGTTGTGTCGTAGGCGTAATGCGTGCATTATTTTCAGCTGTCCACATAGCTGACATGTAAAATAATAAAGAAATAAAACAAAACACAGAGAGTGACGGGAATGGAAGAACGCATTCAGTGCAAAAGCTCCACCGAGGCATCAATAAGGTTGGTCCTGACAAGGACCGTTCTTTTTTCTAGCTTTCTTGCTGCTAGAGGGGGCGGTTTCCGCTGCATCCTATTTCGCCGTCTTCTTGGGATGCATATTACTCAGTACTGCAGCAATACCACAAAATTTGCTGGTTTTTCTCTTTTCTCAGAGACCGGAGAAGGCCGCAAGTGCCGAATAGACTTCAAGTCTAAGCAGCCCGATTACCTCATGCAGCAATGGTGCAGAATAATTTCCCATTCCTTCGTCCATGTGCGGGCATGCTTTTAGCTCACTTGGTGTGTGATGGGGTGTGAAACTTGAGAACGCGCTCTTTCACGCGAGTCTTCATATCGATGCCCGTATGAGGCACTTTCTTGTGTACCCCTTTGCACAAGTATGCGTCCCGCATAAAAGTGAAATCAGCGTTTCATGTGCACCTACCGCCTAAGCAACATGCAATTCTAATTCATGAAGAATTCGACAAGCGAACACGAAGCAATCAATGCAACCCTAAGTATACTGCTTGGGTGTCACCTCTGCAGGAGCAAAAAGGTATTCTCTGCAGGGAGTAAACACAGGAGTAAAACAAGGCATTATGATTCGACTGATAACTGCCATTTAGTGACACGATGAATATGCGTATGTGCGTACATAAAATGTTTTTTTTTTATTATATGGGTTTGTTGCAACGCTTGCCATCTGTCAGTTGCTGATGTCCCCTTGTTTGGTTGTTTCCCCAAATATACTGTAGTCATCAAGCCCGTAGCCAAGAATCTTTTTCGGGAGAGTTGGGGGGGGGGAGACTTGCTGAAGGCCTTGACTATTTGAGGAAAGCACATATTTTGCAGTAATTATTTTTGGTAAAGATGAAAATTGCGGGGGGGGGGGGGGGGGCTAGGGCTCCTCACTCCCCCCCCCCCCCCCCGGCTACGGGCCTGGTAGTCGTTACAACTCTGTCATGGGACAGCAGCTATAAATTTGTAAGTTGCACGTGCACAGTGGAGATAAGTTTTCCGGAAAGGAAATACTAGTAGGGGTGTGCGCATATTCATTACTTTGGACGAATCAAATGATGTATTGTTCAATTCGGTTTTCGAATCGCATAGTCATTGTTCGATTCGATTTTTCTTTGACTGTATTCGATTCGGTGACACAAGTTATTATTCCAGGGCCCCTATCAAATCGACAGCATAGTACACGTGGCTAGCCTGCTTTATTGGGGTAGAAATTACGTGCATAATCGCGCGGTCACGGGTTCGGTGGCGCACCCGCTAGATTCCGCGCGAATAGTTTTGGAGATCGCGTCATTCGAGTTGCAGAGCCGCAGTACAGTGGAATGGTAAATGAAGCGGTTGCACAGAACGTTTGCTTTAGGAAATTCACACGCGCTCACCGCTGCTAGCGCTCATCGCGCCAGCGTTATGATTACGATGGCCATCGCAAGCACTCGCGCACAGCCTTGCGCGCAGCCCTCAGAAGTTGTGCATGTTTCGCCGACAGCCGTTTTCGTGACACAGGCGTTCAATACCAAGTCCTCACATTAGCCTATGGCATAAGATCACATGATCTACACAAGCAGGGACTGCATAAACAAATTATTTGCGAGAAGTACTTCTTATAATAGTCATCGAACTATATAGTGTAAATTGTGCGCGTGTTGTCTGCCTTTTTCGCGCTGTCCATGCTTTCATTTATCTCTCTCTCTCTCAAATTTTGTCTGCTGAATTCGGAGACTTTCGAGCGCATGTGAGATTGTATTCTGTTGTGCACACTGTTGTGCATGCAATGGCGGAAAAGAAATGGCGGAAAACTCTGCTCGGTCGGCTGCCATGCACCACAACAAGCAAACTGCAGTCACTACAGTGATTTTCAAGGGTACGATGATCACTCAAAAAAGTAAGTGGGGGTGGGACCACTATGCGAGTGCGATGATTACGCGGATAAATACGATATACCTTTCAACGAGAAAACCACCTAGTGGTAATCACGTGTTTCAAAACTTCACTGGGCGTCGGAACACGTGACATTTGTTTAGTAGCACGTGGCTTGGAATGCAGCAGGTCACGCACCCATCAGCACTTTTCGCTGCAGTCTGTAAGGCTCGCTCATTGTTTGCTTCTAATGCTATCGTTCCACCGGCGTCGCGTACAATAGTCAAACACAGCACCCTGCCACACACGTCGCACCTCATCGCATGGGGAAAGCAAGTTTCCCGATATCGTCGTACAAGCCTGCAAAATAGAAGGGGCGAGGGCAATTTGCAATTCTCCTTGGCACAATGGCCTAACCTGCTGGCGATCTGGCATGCACTCACGATGTACCGTGCAGGGCGCTTTCTTTCTTTCTTTCTTTCTTTATTTATTTATTTTTCTCCCCGCAGCCACAAGTTAGTGAACTCGTGTAGGACTATATTGAAGGCGTGGTTGCAGACACGTGTGCTTGAAGGAAGTGGGGGAGGCGCCGTGACTAGACTGAGCCAAACACTCAAACCTGGAGAAAGAATTCCCTCCGCGTTTTGCCCGCTTTGTAATGTTTAGTGGCGCCACATTTGACAAACGTTGGAACTGACGTGAAACAGCTTGATATCTTTTTGCACAGATGGCGCCACCACCGAAAATCGCCTGTGAGATTTATTATTTATTTAAAATCTTCTGTTTCAAGCACTGCTTAGTAAAACTCGTGAGTGCTAGTAATTGCATGACACTGTATGGTTATAGTAATGTGCAACAATTGTTGTGAATTAGCGTTTACATGAAAAAAAATGTCAATTTGCACGGACCTGGTAAGCAGATAAATTAGCTAAATTCACTACTCCCCTCTAGATTCCCTAATTAACATAAGCAAATTTTCTCTTCATAGAAATGGAGATAAGGGCTTGCTGCTTGATTATTGAAAATTTCAGAGTTTCACCTCGAATAGTTTTGTCCCGTCGCCGGTAATGCGTGACCAAGTATAGTCATAAATTGCCAAATGTAAGTAATAATACCTCACAAACTGTTCATTAGAACACAAAACAACTTTGCATAGATGATAAGTACACTGTAGCCTAGAAAACCACTAAATATTGTTGTCCTGAGTTTAAAAGGAAAAAAGATATTCATTCATAAACTTTTGTAGTTTTGCCCATTTTTATTGGCGCCTATATAAATTTCTAATTGCTTTACACGCAATTTCTCTTCATAGAAACCTTGTATAACATTTCATTTAAAGACACAGCAAATTTCATTTTGTTATGTTGAACAGTTTAGTCGGAATGGCAGTACAGCGGAGGCTAGTACAGCAAAAACGCCGTTTTTTGCTCCCACTGTTTTGACTGCCGTTAGGTGACGCTTCAGGCTAGGCAATAATACAAGGTATCATTGGAAAGCGCAGAAAGTAAGCTTTCAAACGCAATAAAGTTCACATTTGTCCAATGAACGCAGGAAGCACAGTGCGTCCGCAAACAATGACTAAAATGCCGAGCGCGTGCCGCCGGAGTGGGACCGCCACCTTAATTTGCCAATGGTGTAGTTGAGGGACTGCCTGGTAGAAGCGTGCAAAGTGTGACTCGATCATTTCATCAGCAAGCACCTTTGATATACAGTGAAGTCAAAGTTGCTTTGGGAGAGGCCAGAGAAAAGGCAAATGTGTGATGGACATGACTGCGTACAGATGCTACGCTGCAGCCGTCAGTGTGCACGTCGCGTGATTGAGAATAAGTGTGCCAGCAAAACAGCTACTTCTGATGGCATCATTTATAGAGTGCAGTACCATATTTATTCGATTATAAGGCTGTCAAAATATAAGGCGAGTGTGCCAATTTGAGGACCCAAGAAAAAAAAAAAAACAAGTATGCACACTATTATAAGGCGATATAGAGCAGCCAGCGACAGACAATCCCTGCCGAGCGACAGACAATCCCTGCCGAGTGATTCAAACTCGGCAGGGATTGCCCGAAATACTGGATTACTAACACAGCCAAAACGCAAAATGGCGACCACAAAATATGGGGAAGGGAGCTCTAACACGTGGAGTGCAGATTGTATGTGAATTTTTTCCTTTAGGTGTTGCTTCATGGCAGCGCATGTATCGCCTTATAGTGTGGCTTCACGGCATTGCGGCGCGCGCTGCCGTAAAGTCACATTATAGGGCAAAAGTCACACTGCCATGAAGCCTCCCCTAAAGGCAAAATTCAAGTATAAGGCGGGGGGTGACTCCAGGGCTAAAGATTCTGGGAAAAAGCCTCACCCTATATTTGAATAAATACGTTGTCGTCTTTAATTCTTGACCTGTCTCAGGAAGCAGTGAGAGTGATGTCTGTGCTGGCTGTTGTGCTTTACTGCGTGCAGGCTGTTCCTACGGCAGTACCAGAAGGCGGAGACTGAACGAGAACGGCTGCTCACCTGCTATGCCTTGCACGGGGAACTCATGCAGGGCCGCTTCCCCCTCACACACGAAATGGCCCTCGAGATGGCTGCCCTCATGGCACAGGTCAGCTCCTGGTTTATTGTCAGATAGTTGGTTTATTGTCACTCATGTGTGTGTTCCCGTCTCTGTTTTTGTCTATATTGCACTGCAAAGACTTCTGTGTCAGCAAAGTACATGAGCCTTTTTGCATTTTGACTCCCATTGAAACGTGACTGGGGTAGCCGGGATTCGAACCTTCAACCTCCTGTTCAGCAGCACAATGTCATAGCCACTACATGGGTGTCTGTTCTCGTTTGTCCCTTTGCGCGTAGTCATGCAGACGTTGGCTAGCCATGGCAAGCAAATTCTGTTCGGCATGTAGCATGTGAACAGCTTTGTCCATGCTTCATTATTTATTGTGGCACCAATGGCATTTGTTGGTCAGTCAGGTTGCATAACATGACACACCCATGGCAAAGGCCATTGATGTTTTGCTTAATACTTTCCTAGAAAGCTATGCTTGTGGAAAGACAAAGCCATGTCGCACATTAAATTTTACTTCTGCAGTTGCATCATATTCCTAAAGCAATTCCTTTTAAAGGCTATTCATTAACTCATGACAATTACCACACATAATTTGGTGCCTGCCTGTGGCATGAGTCTTGGCCAGAAGAAGTAATGATTTCGTCTCCATTCCCCCCACATTTATTTAGCCGGTGCTGAAGTACCAGATATAGACACAGACAATAGCCGACCTTGCAGCTCTGTCTACTAGATTGTATGCCAGATTTGTCGGCGCATTCTCGTTTGTGCGGTGTGCAGATCGAGTATGGTGACCAGTCGGGTGAGCGGGCGCGGTCCAGACCCCAGCTTCTCCAACAGGCCTTGGAGCGCTTCTTACCCCAGCAGTTCCTGCTGCCAGACAATAAGTGAGTGCATGCTCCTGAAATAAATGTGCATGTGTGTGTGTGTGTGTGTGTGTGTGTGTGGTAGGAAAGGGTGGGGGAGATGATTTTATTGGAAGCTTACAGTGCAGATGTTGGAAATAGTTCCAAGTTTCTTAAAGCAAACGTTTCTTTGCGTCTTCCCCTTGCTTTGCAGGTGCTAGCTGTCTTGTCACGTAGATGTGGCAGGGGGTGTCACACATACTATTGCTTCATAAAAGAAATTGTGCATCCAACTGTAGAACTTGAACCAGGATCCCGTCGCACAATTGCCAGATGAATCACCCACTAGTACAATAAATCAGTCATGACAGCTACGATGATGACATGATGACTGGTTTAATTGTACTTGTAAGTAGAGTATCAGGCTATTGTGCTGGGGCACCTTGGTTCAAATTGGACCATTGCATCAGTAATTTAAAGCAGCGGTCAAGCTGACGTTGCTATTCGTGACATCATACTGACAAGTGCGTCAAGCTGGGCAGTTTGGCAAAGTCGCACAACAACAATAAAAAGCGCAAGAGAGACGGGTACTAAGAAATGTTTCTTTGCTTAGTCCCTGTCTTTCTTGTGCTATTTATCCATCATTATGCATCATCATACTATTGTTGAAGTTGAAGTATATTTATTTACCACACAAACTACAAAAGAAAATTGCACATGAGATGTGGTTGGGAAAGTGGGAGAAAAGCTACAACATGTAGCTTGACTGGCCCCACCAACAATTATCATTGTTGTAAGGCCATCCTCATTATCTTGCCACCGCCTTACCACTGTCACCACACATGCTTGCATCACACACATTTGCTTGCTCTACAGGAACATGTAGCACCACTTGCTAACACTGCACAATTCCTAACAATTGTAGGCTTCACGACTAAATAGAAAATGCTTTGCATAACACCCACTTACAACTCTACTGCCATCTTTTCCTTATGAATGCTTAAGCATTGAGTAAGTTTGTGTGTTTGTGAACAAACACGTGCAGCAGTGGTGTGGGATGGTGTGACTGCTTGCCTCGAAAGTGGCACAGTCCTCACAGCATACACTTGGCAACAGAGGGAATAGATGACATGTCAGTATAGTGATGAAGTAATGCAAACACATACTCTAGCAGGTGACTATGATTGGCTGCTGCATGACATATACACAAACTCATGCTATGAGGGAACAAATGAAAATTTACAAACCGTCTGGTGGCTGAATACAAGTCTCATGCAGGGGCGAATCACCCCATCAATAGTCACCTGCTTCTTTCTTATCCTTTGCATCTATAACCTTCATGCATCCTTGGCACAAAACCCTTCACCTTACCCGGGGAGATTTTTTTTTTTACATCAGGTGTCATTAGGTCTATGCAGCCTTTTCTGGTACATCATCACACTGCTATTAGCAGAGGGGCATGAACTGACACAGATACACAGAGGATAGACAAGATGAGCACCACACATGTGCTCATATTGTCTGGTGCATACCTTGTGGTGCATATTCCTCCACCCACACACATGGTTGAGGGATAAATGGCCGGCACATGATGCATTACTGGGAGCAGCCTCTCCAGCAGTCTTGACTTGTCACTGCCTATACTGCAGTGTGTGAAGGAATGCCAGTTCAACCATTCCATTCTCGTTTGGTGCGATGACAATGCAGGAGCCAGCAGGAGAGCCTCGGGGAGAGGTGGGCCACCCTAAAGGGGAGGTCCGTGCAGGACTGCGTGCGCATCTACCTCAACTGTGTCCGCAAGTGGCCCCTGTGCGGCGCAAGGCTATTTGCGGCTAAGGTTGGTGCCTCATCATCGCTGCCTCATCTTTGCCAAGCTCCTCATGTGTTTATATGCTTTAATGTGATCTAAATCCGAGTATGCGAGTGTTTTTGCATTTCGGCCCCCATCAAAATGTGGCTGCCATGGCCGAGAATGTAACCTACGACCTCGTTCTCGGTGGCAGAATGCCATGGCTACATAGCCACCGCAGTGGGTTGCAGTATTTTTAAAGCAAAACTTTCTTTAAATACTCTACCAGGTTTGCTTGGCAGTGTTTGTCTGGCACCTCTCGTGTTCCCAGCACACAACGCTTACAAAAAAACTCAAGCATGAACACATCACTCACGCCAAGCAATGCGCTCACGTGGAAGTCTGGTGTCTCTCGAGTACAACGCACACAATGCGTACATCTTGCAAAATGATAGGTTAAACAGAGTAGACTCAAGCATCAACGCATCAAGTATGCCAAGCAATATGCTCACATGGAAGTGCTGACGGGCAGCGTTGTGACTTAAATCCGAGTGGTAGTGAGATAGAGCACTAGAGATGCCTAGGCAGGCTTCTGAAGAAACAGAAAGAGAGGGTCAGCTCCATGCAGGTAGCCATCAGACATCAGCGTCAGGCAACAACGTCTGCAGAATCGTGAGAATGCAAATCTTTCGAACAGGCATTGGATCTGTACATTTTTAAAATTCTACTGATATCAGCATGTGTGCTCATAACAAATATTAAATATAATGAAGGTAGTTTAGTGCCAGATGTGACTTTGGTATAATTAGGTTATTTTGTATTTCTGGCGTCTTTACAGATGAAGAGCAAGGAGCAGCAGAGCCTGTGGCTGGCTGTGTCCGAGGATGGCATCAGCTTGCTGGACTGTGCCACACTGGTGAGAAGGCTAATCACTGAACGCCACTATTCTTGTCTTGCTGCTATTATAATTATTTGTAAGAGCAGCAATCGTGGAATCTTTCAGTCATCGACACGTGTGTAAGCCACTCCATAAACTGCTACCTTAACTCCTTCAGGAGCTTATTAAAGGCCGCATGTCCAAAAAAATATACGAGCACCATTTTAGGCTCTCCACACTTCATGTTAATGGTCTTCGTTAAAACAAAAATAAAAAATTTTCAGTTTTCTGTGATGTCCACATTCCAGTAAAAGAAAATTACATGCAACTAGTGAAAACTTCACAAGTGTTCTTTGCTGCGTATGGGGCAGAAAACACTTCTCATGCATTCTTACTTTATTCGTTGAGTAACACATGTACAGTACATTCTACCATGTCTGAAATGGCTAATCCAATCATTTAGAGCTGACAAGCACAAGAAGATGCTACATATTCAGCAGTGAATCGGCACTTCACTGTGCATTCCTCACGTTGGCAGCACTGCATTCTTGCAGTGTCGATGTGCCCTGGGATCTGTCAGAGGACTTGTTGGGTACAATCAGGCACTATCACAAAGGAGGCACAGAGACAGATGTCACAAGCACTGTCATTCCTGCTGCTGTTATCGTTTGGTGCGATGTCATTCCTGCTGGGGCCTGTCAGTAGCGACTGCGGGTCGGCCTTCTTCAATACTGGCTCTGTTATTTTGTTGCTCGGCTGACAATGTTTTTTTGGCAATGTTTTGCTGCAGGTGATTAGGCTATTCGGAGCAAATATTTCTCCAAAGTGTCATTGCGGAGAAGCTTTTATGTGTTTGCGTCAGTGAGGTATTCTCAGTAGCTGATGCACAGTGCTAGAGATGCAAAGTGAAATATCATCCTCGAGTTCCAGTATCTTGTTTTGTTTCATAGGGGTTAGAGTGACATTAGGTGAGGTTTATCCACTACTTTATGAAGAGAAATAGTACTGCAGTATGACAGGAATGCAGAATCGAATGACCTTCCCCACCATGTTGCATCAATCAGTTTTACATTGATGTTTTTTGCAAAACCTAACAGCACTTGCACTTCAATAAAACCGCAACATGTAATCCCGCCACTTATGGAATACCCTTGAGGAAATTGAACTGAACTGAACTTTTGCATGCACAGATCGTGGTTGAGGTTGACTATCAATATCGTTGGGGCGATAAGTCCACTGTGTTCATCTTCGATGACGCTTTTGGCAGCTGCTAGCCCTGCGTTGCCTAAGGTCCACAATGTTCTTTAATACTCTGCACCACTATATATTTATATCAGCATTGTGTACGAAACCATTTGTAAAATAATATTTCAACCTGGGAAATTCCAGTCAAATCTACAGCATTTCTCTGCACATGTTTAGAGCACTTCAACACCAGAGTCAACTGCATCAGGACGGTCGCTTTCTTCGGTGAAAGCCTCATCATCGAGCTTTCTTCCAGCGAATTTAGGCTAATCTGGTACCTGTCAACCTCTGTAACCAAGACTGCATTCTTGGGTCGTGGATCCCTTACGGTCTTAATGAGGGTGATAGCTACTGCTGCTGCAGACAGAGGGCAGCACTGACAGTCCTCACTTCTGCCCCCGCAGCAACCGTGGGTGCAACATCCGTACTCAAGTGTCATGACGTTTGGCGGCTGCCGGGAGGACTTCATGCTCGTCGTCTGCCCGGAGGCTGGCGAGCCCTGCACAGAGCGTCTGCTCTTTGCTATGCCCAAGGCGCAGGTGAGCTGTCTCGAGGTGACATAAAAAATTGACCTTCTTTGTTTGCCATTTTACCAAATATAAAATTTGGATTTATGTGCTAATATTCTCTAAAAAAAACTCTGGAACGGAAAGCTCTGGAAAGAATTTGGCCCTTTTCAAATCAACAAAGTGTGTGCTTGCCCCCAAACACTGCTTATGGCAGATTTCACAGAGTAGCCGCAGCGCGCGTCTCCTCCTCTAGCCCAGCCACATGCTGCCTCTGCCCTATCTTGGAGGTAATCTGCGGCAGGTGCAAAAGTTGTGCAAGACGAGATGGCTGGTGGCTGCACGTGCATTGTCATCGCGTGGGCCTAGTGCAGGAAGTCGCATTATCTCGTTTTGGAAACGCGTTGAAGGGCGAGACAGCAGAAGCATTTGCTCCCCTCTGATTGCGCTCTTAATCACGGCAGCATTGTGACAGTGAATGTTCGTGGTCATTGAGTGAGATCTGTTCATGTTTGTCCGTGTGCGCGTGGCACCATGCTTGCTAATTTAATTGGCAAGTGAATATTTCCTACAGTTTATACAGCTGATAATACTATGAACCTTGTGTAGTTGTGTAACACAGTTAAACCTCAATGTAAAGAAGTTCAATATTACGAAATTATCTATATAATAGGGTATTTAACTTTTTATAACTTGTCTGTAGGACACCATGTATTTTGAATACCCGTCGCGGTTGCTCAGTTAGCTAAGGCGTTGCGCTGCTGAGCACGAGGTTGCGGGATTGAAGCCCGGCCGCGGCGGCCGCATTTCGATGAAGGCGAAATGCAAAAACGCCCGTGTGCTTGCGTTGTAGTGCACGTTAAAGAACCCCAGGTGGTCAAAATTGATCCGGAGCCCTCCACTACGGCGTGCCTCATAATCAGAACTGGTTTTGGCACGTAAAACTCCAGAAAGAAGAAGAACCATGTATTTTGAATCTCAATATAACGAAGTGTGTTTATACATGATTTCAATATAATGGGATTTCACTGCCACCACAAAGGAATACTGAGACATTATATGGAAACTACCGCGGACACAGATAGTTCAATGGTTGAATTACATGCAGCTACTCGTGAACGTGTGCTGCGTGACCGAGAGCTACTGTCAGAACAAAACAGCATCATGTTCTATATAACGCCCAAGTGTGACAAGATCCTAGTGCACCGACCATGCTCTAGGTGCAAGGGAAAGCATGCTAGGGTGAGCCAAGAAGTATGGTGGGTTGATGAGTGCTGTCTTCCCTCGCAAACATCGGGAAAGAGGGGGCAAGTGATCTTGCAGTAACGCAATCAGGCGCACGCGAGCACAACGGGGCAGGTTGGCGCGTCACCATTTCTAGTGCAGCTGTGGCTATGCATGGCTGTCAGCGTGGTTGGACACATACACTGCCAGTACGTCCTGTTTTAAATGTAATCTGTTGCATGTGCAAAGACTGGGCAAGCTGAGATGGCATGGCATTGTGCACTGCCTTCCCGCATGTTTGACACTGGAGGTTGTGTAATCTCGAGTGTCGAAGACGTGTTGAAGTGAGAGGCAGACAAATCATTCGTTCCTGTGTCGTCCCACTGTGGGCAACACTGTCAGCCGCGGTGGCAGATTGGACTCGAAAGCGTGGATGCCTTCACTTCGTACCGCCAATGTGAAGATATTATCGACACGAAAACCGTATCTTTTGTTGCTCACTCTCAAATTCAATAAAATTATTTTTTTCTCATTCAAATTTCCTTTTCCCGATTCCTGATAATTCAGAAAATTTTGCGGCCCCTTCTATGCAAGAAAAAGTCATAGGCGACTGTACTTATTTTCAATAAAGAATCAAATTTCATTATCTTGAAATTTCGATATAACAGAGCAAATTGCCAATTTTAGCGACTTCGTTATATCAAGGTTTCTCTGTACTTTGCTAAGTATTGCTAGCAATGCTTCACCTGTCGAGCAAAACTGCAAGATTCTTTTTTTATTCCTTTACTTTTCAGTTTGAATTCAAAGCTTCCATTATCAATCTTGGTCACCTGAAAGAGATTGATGCACTACGTGCCTGTTCAGCAATTTATGCTGTGTCATTCCAGGTACTAGATGTCACTCTCCTGGTGGCTGACTACATGAATGCACTAGGTGCCACAGGTGCAAGCGTGGCACCCTCTCCCGGTGGCAGCCTCGTGGTGGGAAGCGGGCGGAGCAGGCTTAACATGAACCCCTGTTCCGCGACCTCGTCGCCCGCACTGTCCACTGCCTCGTCGCGACGACCGCTGCTGCCGACCCCCGACTCCTGACGGTCGCCATCTACCACGCCCCGACACCGGCCCGACTCCTCCGCTACGAGCACAGGTGGCACTGCTGTCACTGCCTCGCCCCGCAGTGGCAGAGCCACCTGGAAGTGAGCCAAGTCACGGTAGTTGGGGGCGTGGTGCCCCCCTGAAAGGAGGCGGCCCAGGTGAGAGCCTTGTACCTGTCTGCCAACTGGTGCACGTGTACATCTCCCGGCAACTTTTGCAACGTTCGAAGAAGAAAAAAAGCAAGTGTGGCCAAAGTGCACAGCGCTTCAACGAGAAGTGAAGCAAGAGTTGCCAATGCGATTCTTGAAGGCGCATGCACTATTCCTCGTGCCATCCGACGTATACTACACGTGGTACGGTTCCTCGTGTGATCTGATCTGCGACTAGTCATACCAACAACTGCATCCAGCAAGCTTCTGGCTTGTTCCGACAGGTTAAAACTGTCGGAGCAGCTGTTTTTCAGGACGTAGCATGTGTTGTCTAAGACACGACAATCTACCTTGTGTCCACTGCATTATCTGAACTACCAGAAGTGTGCTGCAAGGACTGCCTGCACGTGCACAAGCACAACCTACAATGTTGGACGTGCTACAGTGCTGTTGCGCAATCTAGAGAGCGTTGCCCGTAAGTCACAGACGGCTGCAGACAGCTTTTGGCAAAGTGTGATGAATCCACTGCGTGACATACAGGATCTGGCAAAATAATGGCCAAGACTGCTTCTTTGGTTTACGAGCTAGTGCATCAGGAGGTGTTCAAGGAGCTGTTGTTCCGGCCTGTGTGCCAACGTGACTGTGCGCAGAACTTTGTTTCCTCTACCAACCCTCGCCAAAGGGTCGTGCCAAGATGTGCCACATGACTTCTTGTCAAGTGCTCAAAAGGTTTGCACTACATCTGTCACTGCACGGTGGCGCTGACTCGTATTGTTGCTACCGCATTGTAAAAAAGCTGCTGCGAGTAGAGTGTTCTAAACTTGTTTTCTTAGAGAATGCAGGCCAACACACTCAAGCTCTCCAGCGTCAGTCAGTGAACTAGGCTTACAAGCCGGTGTAGTTCGTGCAAGTTGCAGTGCTCACAAGCAATGAGGACAAGGGATACGCTAAAAGTGCCAGACCACATGATGCTGCCCATAGAGTTTCTTACAATTATACCTAGAGGGAAAGGCAGCACTACAGTGCTGTTTTACGCTTGTGAATGGCAGGACTGACATACTTCTCAGAGAGCCAGGAGACATTAAAGATATGTCAAACAAACAGCATTCTATCTGTCAGAATGGTAGAGTGTCATCTAAAGCATTGTCTAAAATGCTGATTTTTCTGTGTGATTAAATGAGAACACTTTTTTACTAAAATGCGAACACTCATGCTGGACTGTTTCGTTAGTACATCAAGTGTGAACGGTTGCAGCATTTTGAATAACGCTGTAGAAAAAGAGGCGAATGTCTGTGCTCGTCGCTCTACATTGTTATTTGATCACGTGTTTCCGTTTTCTTTGCTTAGATGTTGCACTGTTGCGAGCAAACAATAACAGAGTATGTACTGATGAACCAAGACTCTTTTAATGAATATTTCATTCCAAGAAAGCTTTGTTTGCACAGCTATGAACATGTTTTAGGCCAAGTCACGTTCAAGACGAGCCAAACAATCCACATCCCGGCATGTCCATGGCGACACAACAGCCATTAAGAAACTCACTTAGATAGTGGTGCCCTCTAGGTGATATTGTGAAAAACTCTATGGTGCTGATCTACATGAATGCTTAAATGCTGTTTCCACAGACTGTGTAAAGGAGAGTGTAAAGAACATTGCCTTCATGGCCTGCTTCAGGATGCAGTTCTTGGAACAGGCACACTTACTTTTACGTCTATCTTGGCATCATGTTGGCTGCTGCTTTCAACAGCATGTCTCATTGTTAGTTGCCATCATCTGCATAATTTGTTACTGCTCTATGTGAAGTTGTTTGACATCTCAAGGAACCTCTGTTTGAGCCAATGCTAAATAGCTTTGTATGTAAGAAAAGGTTATCACTTGTACAGGCTGCCCTTTACAACTGCACACAAAAAAATAATAATAACAGGAAATTCAGGTGTATTTCCCACATACTAAATAATTGCACAAGTCAATGCTCGAATTTTTATGAAGACAACCCGGCATAATTTATAGGCACGATGCAAACTTGCAGGAACAATGCATCATGCACTGCCATCAAGCTGCACTGTGAAAAAGCGAATTTTTCATAACGCACACCACCTTGTGGCAAAATATTTTTGTGTTTGTCATTCACTTTGCAATACAGCGAGATAAGAATGCACCATTTCACTAAAGACATGCGTTGACCTGCTATCTGCAACAATAGAGAAAGGCTTTTACCGTTATCATGAGCATTTGTGTTGCCATGTGGTACTGGTTTCGTGAGGCATAAGTACGTAATGGTAAAGAAGTGCAACCACTAGGTTTTAGCAGCCACCCGGAGCTCTTGAAATGTTCGCCCGGCTGTGTTGTCTGTAGTCGTGTGTTTGAAGTTTTTTCCGTGTGGATAACTGCATTCAAGGAATACAACCACCTCTTTCATCAGAACATCAGGGCTGTCGTGTGTCGGCCTGTCCTTACAAACTAGCACGTGCTTGTGTCTGTTTGTATGACTTGTCATGTCACTGAAGACACGGGGCTGTGAAAGCATAGGTGTCCAAGTACAGATGCTGCAAACAAACCTAGCCTGGTTCAGAGGGTTTGAACACAAGGTCAACATCAGTGGTCCTGCAGTGTTCCGACATAATGCTGAGGGGCTTGTTTGTTTTGTTGGCTGTAACAGACAAAACCCAAATGCGTGATCAGAATCTCAGTGGTTTTAGCAGTGTCTTAGAGCCTGCTTATACCATGATGCTGGCAGCAAATGTGGACTGACAGCAGCGAGACCTTGGACATGCCGTTAGCTCGAGAGCAAGCTGCACAAGGGTCAGTTACCACAGTAGATTTTTAGCCTTTGTAGATTATGTGTGTGTTTGTGTGAGAGGATGATTATCTTCTAATTGCCATGCTTTTCTACGAACATTTTGCTGTCCCGAATCTCATCTTGTGATTACTATGGCCAAGATCTCAACGGTTTGTTTGGCGTGTCTGCTGGCTTGGGTATGGGGTTTTTAATGAGCTTGCTCCTGGGACTGATACCACTGCACAACCTATTTTTATATCGCTGAATTTCTTATTTATTCCTCTCGTCTCGTGCCAGGAATTGTTGCAGGCTGCGTTGCTTGCGTACTGGTGTAGTAAATGGTATGGCGTGCTTGTGAGATTTAAGATAGCCTGGTAAGTCGAGATAATCAATAGCATACAGCGCCTCGCTTTTAGTTATTGTGACCAGTCTCAAACGAACAAATCCCATAGCCTGCAGAAGTCGTGTCTTTACGTACTTGCATCACGTTGGGAGGCTCAAATTATGTGTGAAATTGTTGAGGCAGCTTGTTGCACAAGAAAATAGTAGGGTCAGGCAAATGCAGTCTTCTTTTTTTTGTTTTTTTTTTAAATTAACACCCAACTCATTCAGCTGCACTCACCTCTGCCTCCTTGTGACCATCATGACCTCACGTGAAGTTTGTATACGTTCTCTCAGATAGGGACATATTATAGTGAAGCAGCTCCTTTTTTATTTATAACTAAGCAGGACTGAAGCTTTACAACAATGTAGCGCTAACATACCATCCGCAAGAGTGAACTAATCATTTATACACATTTTAGCAGCGATTTTTACACATTTTAGCCCCTGTGTTAGCCTAACTTCTTGTCCGTTTATTTTATATATATTTATGTATAGATAATAATCTAATTATTCTACATACTAAGCAAGTGTTACGAGCAGCGTATGAAAATATCAGGTACATGCATGTCCGCTTGACAAACTTTGTTCGTGCCTGTGGAGCGCATTTACAGAAACGGGAAATTGGCAATATCACATAACGAGCAAGCAATTAAGAGAGGCAATTAAGATGGAATAATGGTGCACCATTAGGCAGGATATTAAGGCTTAAGCTGTTGCAGCTTTGCTGCGCTGGTATCAAGTGATGAAATCATCTTGTTCAAACGTGGTACACCGTGCATTTCATATTGCATTGGGAGCGGTCATGGTATTGCATAAGGGCTGTCATGAAAGTTCATTAGCGTAGGTTTTCATTTGAGTTCCTACTTCAGTTAGTAAGGTGCACTCTGTATTATGCTAAAAATAACATTTGTTTAGTCGCCAGTCGTCCTTTATTTAGAGAGGCCCTAGCATGACATAGGTGTGCCATTTGCAGCAGTCATAGCCATTATACAGTTACGGTGCACTTGGATCCTAGTAAAGGTGCATGAGACTATCCCAAAAAGCTGACAATTTCCCTTGCATCTTCTTTATACCGCCAACTCTCCCGATGCATTTGAGGATACAACTAGCTGTTGAATTGAGAGATGACACTTTAAAGCAAAAGTACCACATTGTTTCGGTTATTGCTACAGCTATAGCAGTAGAAACAGCGAAAATTGCATGCCCGGCAGTGATATAAAGTGTAAGGATGCAGTAGTCAGCTCATTAGATCCGAATTATTTTATTAAAAAATTATGATATATTTTCGAGTGTCGTTGAGTGGAATCACGTGCGGGAAGAAACAAACCTGTAATTCTGCTCAATGGCACTACATGATGCACCAATTGGCCCAACAGTCTACGCTCGTGATATATTTCATTGTATACTGACTTTGTTCGAGAGCACTCTTGTGGTTTGTTTCAGGGACTTCGTGTCCCGCAAAGGTTGATACCATACTTTCCAGCAGTTGCAAAATGTGCAAGCCAAGGAAGTGTTCAAGCGCATAGCATACATGTGATAACATTAGTAACTTGATTCCTCCATGCATGCGCCATTTGTACTAAGTTCCTTACGCGAGACAAAAATAAAACTTTTGGTGCCTGCAAAATGTGCTGCCTCTGGTTGTTTGCTACTTGAAGGCATGTGGAACAGGGGCTGAAACACGGGTGGAAATGACACGAAAACAGACAACAAATAAGCGTAGACAACAGGACCAATCCCACTAACTACTTTACTTTCTGAAGGCAGTGCAAGATCACATCGAAAACATTCCCGAGATACCACATCTCAGATGCATAAAAAGATTGATGTCACTTAACATTTGTCTTCCTTTTGCTTTATAAAAAATGCCTCTATTAGGTCATGTGCAACTGCATTCCTGCTTCTTCCCAAACACATTGATATCTGTATGCATCTGAGATACAGCATCTCGGAAATGTTTTCAGTGTAATGTAATAGGTACTTTGAGAATTGCCATAGTGCGGTTGCAATGGGGGAACATGTGTCTTGCAGTGTCTTCAGAAAATAAAGTTGTTAGTGGCACCTGTCCTGTTGTCTACTGTTATTTGTCATCTTGTGTTGTACCATTACTATCAAGGTGTACCTGTACCAAATAGGCCAACAAGTCCTACTTAAATGTTCTGCGCGTCTTCAGTGCCTCAGTGGCCAACACTGTTTCATTGCATTGAACACCAAAGATCAAGGAGTGTACACTTGCTTCAGTTTAGGGTGCCTGTTGGTACGAGTGCTGGGACACAAGGTAAGCGATCCAGTGTACATCACCCTCCTTGTTACTCACTGTTGCGATTCATTGGCAGTGCTGTGCTGGCTGGATCCATGATGTAAATCGCATTCACTGCACTGACGGTGGTCTGCTCTGTATGTATGTTTGTACACACACACGCGCACACACACACACATTTGAACCCGCTTATAACGAACTCGATAGTTCCGTGAAAAGTGGTTGTGGTATGAATAATTCGTTATATGTGGAGTCGCCCTTCAAAACGCGGATAAATTCGGCAGTTATGATTCAACACCACTTTGGTCCAAAAATATGATTTTCAGTACCAATGAATGTTTGTTCCTGGCACTTTTCCGCATCAAACTGCAAGTTTCCGTTGAAAACGTCAACTAAACAGCAAAATGTGGCGTCGCAGCCCGATTCGAAACTGCACCCGTGGCCGGTTCCGATCACCTGCCATTTCGAAAATGCGAGCGCATCCGCCGGCATTTTTTTCTACGAGAGTGATAAATTTTACTGTTAGCTGGACTGGCAGATTCTGCATATGATAGCGAAGCATTCTTGTTGACTGAGAGCGGAAACTGCTGTGGCATGCCGGCACTTTGCAAATGACTTGTTACAGCTGCAGCATTGGCCATACACATGCCGAGAGCCGCAAAGTTACGATTTTCTTATGTTACTTCGGCCGAATAAGTGCGTAGTTCGGAAGGTAGAACGCCATCGCGAGCCGTTATCAGCAGTAACGTAAACAAATCGTCGATGAACCATAACCACCGACTCTTTGCAACTTTATGTGGCAGCCTCAGTCCTGCCATGTTCATGTCGACTCGGGCCGCATGAACATCAATAGCAACCCAGGCAATGCAAAGGCATTCTCAGTATACTAGTCTCTGGGATGTCGGCATCGAGACATTTGTACATCCTAAGGATGTCCTACATTAATCCTAAAAGGTGTTGGTCCACTTCTTCGTCCGAAGCAGATACTGAGAACATACCAGGTACGTAATTGGAGAACCATTTTAGGATGGTGTCAGAAAGTGTTCCAAGGCACTACTGTTTGACACTGTAATTATAGGGCAGTTCATTGTTAACAAATTGAGGTAATATATGCATGATGCAGCTTGGATATGAAAAGCTCGGCCTGTTGTAGGTCTTCGTTTTGATGTTTGTGCGCTTTCATGTGCTCTGAAATCTCAGAAATTTTGCATCTTTGTTTCTTGACACCCTACATAAAGAAATTCAGTATCAAACGAACTACCTCAGGTGCAGCACCACCTATGCACTATGTCGGGGAGAACCACTCGGAGGCTGAGGACGTTACTAGGTACTTCAGAGACCCGTTGTTAACTTTACTGAAATCTGCAAACATTACCAATTGGAGCGGCGGAAGTACCCACTCCCGCACCCAAACTTAAACAGAGCTCAGTCTATCACTCTACGTCTGTTACAGACGGAGGCGTATGCATCGCCTCTAAAATGTTCGAAATACATGGATGGCATAGAGCAGGGGTGCCCGCGCTGTGGCCACCCCAAATGTACCTTACAACACATGCTGTGGCAATGCCCTACGTTGCGCGAGAGCAGCGAGTCTCCCTCTACGGAGGCGGACTGGAACTATCTTCTCACTAGCCAAGACAAAAGAGACCAGCTTAGGGCCATCCAGAGGGCCCGCGACATGGCCGTGGAGTTTAACCTCCCCGTCCCGTCGTGGGAGTGGCCCACCGGTGTCACCCCCTAATGGGGGTCGAGCGCCGCCTCCGGATAATAATAAAGTTCTTTGCCTGCCTGCCTACTTACAATAGCATAGCACATAGCCTTCGAGATCTGCTTTTGTTACTGCAAGCGAACCGTCGGTGGAAGGCGCACTTTGGACAATAATGTTTAAAACAAAACAATCTACAAATAAACTTTTTTTTGCAGTGTGCCATTTGTATTTTGTTTTTGGTTATACTCATTTCATTCGGGCAAGCATGAAGCTCTGAAATAAACACAGCTGGATGCAACGTCCTGAGAACATCCTGCTAAGGATGTTGCTCGGATATTAGGTTCGCAGTATTACAGTAGACGTGTTTAAAATTTATCTGGGGCATGGTGCTGTGGACGTCCTTAGTTCGTCCCACAAAAAGCTAGGACGTTCGGATCTTCCAGGGACATTCACGGGATGCATTGTGTTGTCTGGGAACGCTCGAGTGGCGGTTGGTTGAAATAGGTCCTCAAACATTGCGCGACCTCTTCGACATGCACTTTCGCGTTGTAGCGAGCGCGATAACTAGTACATAGCGTAGTGCACGCGGTGCCGCAAAAAAAATTCGCAGTTTCGCCAGAAAGGAGAAGCATCGATTGCAATAGCAAATTTGTAGACAGCTATACAAAGTAAGGATATTAGGTTTATCGGCCGTATAAACTTGCAACCGTTCGCTTACTAACTAAATTAACAAGTACGGTGTCACGTGTGCACAGGTAAACTTGAACACATCTTGCTAGATGACCGCACAAACTCGCTGTCGGGCGAATTGACCTTCCTGCGATCTCTCGCTGTAGCTCGAAATAAACTTCGAAAGCACAGCGGATACGAGGCTACCGGCACTCCACGTACTTTGGCCACATCGCAGATTGCTTTGAAGATGAGGCCCGCGCGGGCGCGCACTTTGTCCCCGTCGCAGATCGTTTGCAAGATACGGCACCCGCGCGGCCGCGTCGTAAGCAGCAGCCGCCGGAGTGGATCCCCCCTCCCTTCCTCGCCCCACCCCCTCCTGTGCCTCGCGCACGACAGAAGACGGTGTGCCTTCCTCTCTCTCGCGCGCGAGATTTAACAGCGATCGTTGGCGGCCTATTCCTCTTTACAACCACAATATATCTGTCTATCTCACCCCCGCAAGCTTTCACTCGCACATACAGCGTACGGCGCGCGGCGACGTTGTTATGTTTGGACTTTACACGGAACATCACGGCGACGGCAGAAATGCGCTTCGAGTGTCCATATAATTGCTACCGCAATAAAATGAGAGTGTCGCCGTCGTAGCTTCCGAGAATGGTGCCGCATGGATAACTCCGCATAGGGTGCCGCCGTCGTAGCCTCCACGGCCGCTGAGCTGTTTTGCCTTGAATTTAGGGCTTAAAGTCTCGCTTCAGTGGAGGGGCGGCCCTCATATATGGCGGTGACTATAGTAAAGCGCGCGCACACTGGCACACTGTTTATTGGCGATGACAAAGCCAACTTCAAGCAGTGTAGTGAAGCTAACTTTTTCAAGAATTAAATCTTTATGACTGTTCCGCAAATAATTATATCATTCTGTGTGTACATACGTCTTTGGTATAACAGAACACTCATAATGCACAAATAAATGAATGAAAATTAACTGGTAACCTAAAGAAGCCAAGGTGGACCTTCACGCGATGACGAGGCGACGGAAAGTCAGCTAATCTGCCGATCGTCTGGGAAGTTCATGCTGGAAATTGGGAAAAATACTGGCGTCGTGGAAACACGCGGACGTCACGATGATTCCGAAGCCGGATAAGCCTTGTATCGCCTTCCTGAAAGGCTTCGCCCGATTTCTATCACCTCGGGCGCGGGAAAACTAAACTAACACATGGTACTCAACAGGTCGTCGCCCTACCTGAAAGAGAAAGGCTACCTCCCCGACACCATTTTAGGCTTTCGACCGCACTTGTCGACTGCAATTAAGGCATCTATACTCTTACAGATTAAGGAAGAAGTCATCGGCGGACTCGGAGCCAATCCCAAGAGCGCCATCCTGGCCCTCGATGTAAACGGAGCATTTGACAATGTCTTTCACGAAGCGGTACTGTAAAACCTTAGGAATACGACGTGCGGGGAAGGAATGTTCGAACACGTTCGTGAGCTTCTCCCGTGCAAGAACGGCAACGGTAGGCCAGGGCAATCGTCGGGTCCGACACGATCCAGATCCCGGCCAAGGAAACGCCTCAAGGGCAATTGATCTCACCGCTCCTGTTTAATGTCGCCATGATGGCCCTGATGCGGTACCCAAACATGATAGAAGGCATAAAATACGCACTGTATGCCGATGACCTTACCATGTGGACGTGTACAAGCTCACCGCAACAGCCGCAGGACGCGCTGCAAGAAGCCAACAACTCGACGGAGAAGTACCTGACTTAATATTCTGCGATCTTCTTCCAGCTCAGCGAAGTTGGAACTCCTCATGCCTGAGAAGAACGAGAGGACGCCCTCCGCATGAAACGCCAGACCCAGCCAGTAACTACGCTGGATGACTGGATGGGAAAACCATACCCAAGGTAGACATACTTGGGTATGGGTCTCACCTAGAACACTGCACGGGCCCTCCGAAGCGTTTGTCCGTGGACTCAGGCCGGGCTCGGTCTTGAGGCTGCGCGCCCGGGCCGGACTCGGGCACGCTCATTAAAGGGCCTATAAGTCGGGCCTTCGAGTACACGCGAACGTTATGCATTGCATGGTTCAATGCATTCTGTACCAAGCTGAAGTGAGACGTGCAAAAAGATGACTAGTGGTAGAGCGCCCGCCTCGGCTGCGGGAGGTTGTGGGTTCGGTTCCCACCGTCGCCGGGCACCCACTGGTTAAAATGAACATAAGCGTACCCCAGCGTGGCGTTCACCTTCCTTCAGGGGTGATACGCTTGGGAAAGGAGCCTGCGCCCTGAATTCCCGTCGAAACCCTCGTGAGCACAGGAAAAAATAGGCTGTGGCTTAACTCAGTTATGCCTGGGTGTGCGTAGCGAGAGGTACAGTTAATCTTATTGTTTAGCTTGGTTCTCTCTACGGTTACATCTTTATCGTTTAGCTTCGTACGTCGGAGTGTTTAGTTTTGGTTGTTACCTCTCGTTAACGCATTTGCGATAGCAATAATATGGACACTTCAAGCAGATTTCTGCCATTGGCGTCGGCGTCGCCGTGAGGTTCCTTATAAAGTCCAAGGGCGATAAAATCACCGCCGTGCACCTCTTATTACCTCTAGCAACGCATTTAATTTGAAAGTCTTCATCTTGTTTCTCAATTGCGACAAAAATGGCCCGATGGTCGGTGAGACGGGAGGATAAGGGGTTGTCGTCCAGTGACTTGAAGACGTTTCGGGTGCTATCCTCATCCGAATCTACTTGCCTGGCTGCTTCGTACTTACGACGCTTCTCGAGGCGTGCGGCTCCTTCCTCCGTCTCCTCGGTCCGCTGCCGCCTCTTGGTTTCGTTCCGAGGACCACCGTCTTTTTACGAAGTATGTTACGAAGCATATATATATATATATATATATATATATATATATATATATATATATAATATATGCTTTGTAACCTTAGGAAAAGCACCACAAGGATGGCGGGGCGGGATACATGATTCCCCCTCCGTCAAAGATGGGAGGTAGCTGCGGGTCGTTCAAGACCGCGTGTATACGCTACCGGTGACACTGCGGCCCAGGTGGGCTGTGACGAGCAGTCAGGGGTCTTGAGGCTCCGCGTGGGGAACAATCGGCGCGTCTTCCTTGGCCTATAAAAAAGGCCGAGTAAATAGAGGCGCGGCATTGGAAGGTGATGCGAAAGCGAGCGAAATGAATTAATGAACACGTCACGCTCGATGCGTACGACGAGCGTGGACGCGTTCTCGTTTCCGAAGAGCGCCATCTTAGGTCCCGTGTTCTTCCGGTTCTGACGTTTTATACGCCTTGTCATGTCCTCCGGCTGTTGCAGCCATCGCTTGGCGGGGTTGCTTCCTCCCCGACGTGGAATGGCACTGGAAAGTGCTTTGGCGCACAATACGGACCTGCACCCGCGAATAGGAATGCGAACGGAGAGGTCATGTGGTACATGTGTCGACTTTTCCACGGGGTATTCCCTGGAGTCCGCACCCCTTCGCCACGAGTATGTAATGCACGTGAGGTTACCACGATCGCGCTGGCTTGTGCTCGTGGAAGAAGGTGGGCACCTTGCCGGTGTGACCCATCCCTGCGAATCACGGTGTAAGAAATACACCGTGGCCCGGGCCGGCACGGATCCGCCCGTCGTTTACAGGAATGTAAGCGCTTAAACCACGGGGGTGCAGTGCCGTCGCAGTGACTTAACTTTTTCGAAAATGCCCTTAACTTGTACGTGAGTTAGATACAACCTCCAGCAATGCCGGCGATTTTCACTCTGCTGCCGAGACATGCGGGTTACGCGTGAAGCTCGTGCCGCCAGAGTTGCACTGTGGGCCCGTTCGCAACCACTTTTAATGCGAATAGCATACTTTGCATTGTCAGGCTAGTTTTACTTCCGGCTATCTACGTAGCTATCCAGCCCCAAAACAACTTTTATTTGCGGCTCTTCATTCAACATCTTTGACGTCAAATACAGGGTCACCTATGTACCACTTAGTATGCATGCGACCGGATATCGCTGAGTAGCCCTTCAACGAACCTCATTGGCGTCAAATTTGGTCACTGGTTATGTACCACAAAGTGTGTACCACTGGGCATATGTACTGCTCTTCATAATCATTATAGCATATAAAATATATCATCACGAATTACCCACCCATGAAGAGATACATTGGCCGATAAAATGTAGAAAGTGTGAATAAAGCAATCAACATCCATGCAGTATAAAAAAAATCACTTTCATCTCAAAAGAATGCTATTCGCATACCTTAGATGGGTTCTGGAATAATTTTCGGGGGTGCCGGGATCCTCCTGGGGGGCTCTTGGGAGGTATTGGGGTGTGTGTATGAACACCCGCAACTGAGGAGGTCGGGACAGGTGCATAATAATAATATAGACAATCAATCAATCAATAATTTATTATCGGGCCCAGGAACATGTGGCCTGAGTGCTGGCGCACGCTTACGTAAAAAACAAATAAATAAAAAATGGGAGGGGAATATAAACAAAACAAAACAATGTGTAACGAAGAAGAAGTTCCGGTTAGCAAGGTGCATCTCCGGCGTATGAAATACGACAATGAAGTGCCGGTCAGTCAGGCGCATCACCAGCGCTTTTACGCACGTGGCTTGTCCTGACTGCTCGCAGGGTTCTGACTGCCGCACCGAGTTCGACCTCTCAATCCTGTCAATAAACACCTTGACATTTGGTGGAGTTGCTGGGTACGACTCCATCAACTCTGGAACTTCGAAGCCGAACCCTTAAATCATCTCGGCCCTATGCCGGACGATGCCGCACAGCCTTCTCGAACCATGCCTGACTGACCGGCACTTTGTCGTATTTCATACGCCGGAGATGCACCTGGCTAACCGGCACTTCTTCGATTCTTCGATTCTTCGATACATTTGGAGTTTCTCGCGGATCCTACCACTGTTACGGCGTCTAGGACTCTACGCCGGCAGGCGCATCACTTCGTTATTCGCGATCAACTACCGTAGCAATTATCACCGCGAGGGTCGGCAATGGCTCCTAGTAATACCGCGTCATCTTAGGGCTGATTTATGCGCCTCGTTTCACATTGATCCCCAATGTGCACACGGTGGCGTGTTAAAGACCTACACCCGCCTTAGGCTCCGGTATTACTGGCCTGGCATGTACAAGTTCGGTCGCAAGTACGTCTGCTGCTGCCTCGACTGCCAGCGCCGAAAGCAGGTCCCTACTTCCACTGCCGCACCCTTGCAGCCGCTTCCTTGTCCATCCCGTCCTTTTTATCGGGTCGGAATCGACCTTTATGGCCCGCTACCCTGTACTGGTGCTGACAACCGCTGGATTATCGTTGCAGTGGATCAACTCGCACGCTATGCAGAAACCGCTGCACTTCCATCTGCAACTGCCCAAGATGTTGCATCCTTCATACTGCGGCATTTTGTTCTTCGTCACGGAGCCCCTCAGGAACTTCTCAGTGATCGAGGCCGCGCATTTCTATCTAAAGTCGTGACGTCGCTTCTGAAGGAGTGTCACATCATCCACAGGACCACTAGCGCATACTATCCGCAGACGAACGGGCTGACGGAGCGTTTCAACCGTACTCTTGGCGACATGCTCGCAATGTACGTCGCGTCCGACCGTTCCAACTAGGACGCTGTGCTTCCGTTCGTCACGTTCGCCTATAATACTGCCACTCAAGCTACCACTAGTTTTTCTACGTTTTTCTTACTGTACGGCCGTGAACCTTCCTGCACCATCGATACTATGCTACCCTAGCTACCAGCCTGATTCATCGGAATGTGTTCCTGTATCGCAAGCTGCGCAGCATGCTGAAGAATGCAGACAACTAGTCCGTTGTCTTACCACCGCAGATCAGACACAACAGAAGCTTCGTCGTGGTGGCTCTGTTACCCCAAGCTTCCCTTCCGATTCATTGGTTTGGCTGTGGGTTCCACCTTTCGCTCCCGGCCTTTCTTCTAAGCTGCTCCCAAGATATCATGGACCTTAACGTGTAATTGCACAAACTTCCCCCGTGAATTATGTCGTCGAGCCTGTGTCACCATCTTCTGATCAGCGCCGTCGTGGTCGCGAAACTGTTCACGTAGATCGACTCAAGCCCTTCTACGATCCCTCTATGTTACCGTACGCTTAGATCGCCAGGATGGCGTCTTTTTCTCCGGGGGACAAATGTAACGAAGAAGCAGTGCCGGTTAGCCAGGTGCATCTCCGGCGTATGAAATACGACAAAGAAGTGCCGGTCAGTCATGGCGCATCACCAGCGATTTTACGCACGGGGCTTGTCCTGACTGCTCGCAGAGTTCTGACTGCCGTACCGAGTTCGACCTTTCAATCCTGTCAATAAACACCTTGACAAATGAATAAAAATAACAATCTTGAAAAGAAGAGTACATACAACAAGGCCCAAAATGAATACGTAAGAGAATATGTGAAACTACGACACAACAACGCAAAGCTCGGAAAAGAACAATGACAGAGAGTTGTGAAAAATATCAGTCATGAAAGTTGGCGTTATAAAGACTGTATTCTGTGGACAGTTGAGTGTTGTTAATGATAGGCAGTGACATGGAAATGTCTTGTTCTCTGGTGATCTTGCGCTGAATACGAGAATTTATCCCCCTCTCCTATCGGGAACAGTGGTGCACGCGAAGCTTGTGCAGCCCTATAGGAGGGGTTGATTAGTTTGTTTGAGCGGCATAATGAACCAAACGGCAGAACTCTTCCGAAGAACGAAACAAACGCGGCCTCTCCATCTGACTGCCGGGTCTGAACGGGCGGGAAACGGCTGGCGCGAGGCGACTGAAAACGCGATCACACCCTTTCCCTTCTCCTCCGGAGGGAGCCGACGCCTGTGATCTGTGATGAGGGACGTGTGATGAAAGGACGCCTGTGATGAGGGAGGGGACGCCTGTGAGCGGTATCTTCGTTTGCCGAGCGTACGGTGAAGAGCGTGCACGTGTTACGGGCGCGCGCCTTGCGCTGCGCAAACCGGAGGTCGTTGGTTCGAATCCGCAGCCCAACCAGCAATCTTTATTTTCGCGCGGGTTGGGTATTTTTGTAAGCCAACACCGACGCCGCCACGAGTGAGGCAATGCAAGGTTCGCTTGAAAATTGTACTACTTAGAAGTTCTGGGCACATGAGGATATCGCGTGAAGGAGTTTGAAAAAGAACAGAAGGTCAGCGTGATTACGTCGGCAGCGAAGTAAGGGCAATGACAATAATCCAACAATGCTAGAGCAAGGCCCAGCGTCCGTGTTAGAAAAGCGGACAGCGGTGATGATATATGCTTAAGAACTTATTCTGGACCCGATCTATAATGTCACTGTTGGATCTAGAAATGCCGTTGTAGACGAACGACGCGTGCTCGAGTTGAGGAAGATAGATTGTTGTCTACAACTTGCGGAACAGTGTAAGAAAACTGAATTCTCTCCATAGCCTGCAAACAGAGCCAAGAGTGCGCATACCTCGCATTGTAACGCGTTTGTGTGAGCTGAAAAGTGTAAGGTTGTATCAAAAAGTACACCGAAATCATTGATCTCATGGACCTTACACAATGGTACAGAATCTACTGAATAAGAAAAAGAAATGCTTGCTGTTTTGCGATGAAAGTCATGACTTTGGTCTTAGCATTCAAAGTGAGGTTTTCATCTGTGCACGATTTAGAAAAAGAAAACAGGTCAGACTGCAGGATGCGACAGTCATCAATAGTTTAAATTGCCTTAAGCATCTTGATGTCATCGGCATATAGAAGGAATGAAGAATTCCGAATGGCTGAAAGAACGTCATTATTAAAAATAAAAGAAAGGAGTGGTCCTAACACTGATCCCGACGCCGCTAGTTGTCATGTAAGAAGACGTTTGACCGTTGACGTTAACATAACATAATCTATCAATACGATAACTCCGCAAGAGATTTACAATTGACGAGTCAACACCAAAGTGCGTAACATTGATGAGAAGCAGTGAGTGGCTGGCCACACCAAAAGCTTTGCTGAGGTCGCAATAAATGGTGTCTACTTGCCCCCTTTGAAGTACTGGCGCGGAGATCTGTGTCATGAAGCTTGGGAGATATATGATAGTGGAGAGGCCGGTGAGGAATCCATGCTGATTCGGAATCAATGTGTTATTCACAGTACAAGACAATACGTTGTGAAGAGCAAGCTCAAAAACCTTAGACGTGGCACAGAGAAGAGAAATCGGGCGATAATTTGAGACATCGGTTTTACAGCCAGACTTAAATACAGGAAAAACACGAGCAGTTTTGCACATGCGAGGGAAAGTGGAAGTATTCAGAGAGCTATTAAATATAGATTTCAATACTGGGGCAAATATACCACCGTACGCTTTTAAGATTGCGGAAGGGATGCCATCAGGACCGCAAGATAGGGAAGGCTTCAAGCGCTTAAAAGGCATTCGCTGATCAGCTTTTCATCAAACAACACAGGACTAGATGTAGGAGCCGTTGTGTGCTGCTGACTGACACCAGCGTTTAAACCTAAAGGTTTATATAAGGAAGAGAAATGGGCAGCAAAACAATCCGCGACAGCTTGGACTTCTACTCCAGTAGAGTCGAGCAGGCGAAAACACTCTCCGCGATTACTAGTACGCTTGCGGATATACTTCCAAAATTCCGCCGGCCGGTCGGAGGCGCTCTTCAAGAATGCAATATATGAGTCATGATCCCGCTTATATAGGCGTTTGCAGAGAGTTCGAAAAAAGCGGAATTCTTCTCTCCACTCATTAGGCACAGGAATTCTTGATTTACGGTGCGCGCGATCTTTATGCTTTAGGGCCATTATAAGTTCAGATGAGAACCAGTGGGGATATTTAGAGCGCCTAGGACTGTACTGGGAATGTAGTTGTGCATACTGCTCAAAACAAGCTTCATAAACTTAAATACTTGGTCATCGACATTTGTTTTATCTGTGACCAGTGACCAATTGGTGGTGGACAAGAAATCATATAAGCCAACATAATCACCACGCTTGAAAGCAAAGCGCGAACATCATTTAATGCCTGGGGAAGGAGTTCTGCCTCAAGGCTGACACAGAGGCAGCTATCTTAAAAACTGATTGGGACGCACAAGAGAAATGTCAGAAAGGGAGACATCTATAACTTAAGCATTCGAGAGGCAAAGGCCTGAACCTTGTCAGAGGAATTAGCGATCAAGTTGTGCTGTTGAAGATAACAGAAGGACAGAAAGTCCAGCAACAGGCTGCATTTGTTCTCTATATGTAATGATTATAATGAGAATATGTAAGATTGTCCAAATCAATTCATGGTGTGTTAAAATCAACAAGAAGGATTACTCTGTGCTTGCTATGGGAGGATAAGACACTTTCAATACAGGAGATGGCCTAGGCAAAATATTCGGTGGTGCATAGAAAGTTAGGATTAACAATTTTTCACAGTTTGCTAGGCTGACTGCAAGCCAAATCGACTCCTGTACACTTTCTATGCCATTGCGCCTTACACATCTCAGTCAACTGTGAACAGCAATCAGTACGCCACCACTTTTTTGTTTCAATCCACTGAAGTACCGGTCACTGTGGAAGACGTTGTAATGTGGTGGAAAGAAATGTGAATACGAAATTTCACTGCAGAGCCAAGTGTCGGAAATAACAAAAATAGGAAACGAAGGCAAAATGACATTGGAGAAAAATTCACGTGCCTTGGTGTGAAGTCCATGAGCGTTTTAGTAGAAAATGTCCAAATTACGCACAACTTTGATCTTTGGGCGTTATCTCGGAAGTATGAAGCATGCCGCCCTGTAGCACCACACGGAACGGCTTGAACAGACATCTCATTGGCCACATAGATGGGTCGTTCAGGCGCTTAAGAGCTTCATCATCGATGGCTTCTTCAGCGCAGACGAGAAACGAGGCATACGAATTATGCCTCGTCTTGAGGCGCTTGCAGGCTATGGGCGGTGCTCCGACGCTCGAGAGGTGTGCTGTCAGATCAGTAGACGTGGTTTTAAGAGAAAGCCTGGACACAAAACTGGCTATCGGTCGCGGGGCGCGTTTCTCCACAGATATTCCCTGCTAATAATTATAACAATGACAATAGTAATAATAACACTCGCAATAATAATATTAATAATTATAGAGAAACATTAATAATACTGTGGTCAATTAAAGCACACGTCTTAGTTTACTAACGTTTCTAGTAAACAGTAATGAATTAATTGTTATAACATCACAGATGCACTTCACCGTGAACATATAAACAAAATCACTCATTTTCTACCTTCGGCCTTATAGCAACGGCGCAGTTTACTTCCTAAAACAAATGTGTATCAATAAAAATAAACAAATAAATAAAAATGGGTAAACAAGCAAGGAGAAAACGCTGCAGGTGCAAATCCGCGCTAGGAGTCTTTTCAGCAACAGAAACTATTGAGCGCCACTTAACACATCTCTAGTCTATGACAATACGACATGAAGTTTCTCTCAAAAGGGCCAAGACGTAAAAATACAATTCGATGGCGACATGTCGTCTGCGACCAGGTATTTTAAGACGATTTTATATTCTATTCATGGGCGCCGCCATCTTTCATGGGCGCCGACAAACAATTTCTGACACGCACACAAACAGTTTCATGAGAATTGAAGTCACGTAACATGGTCATGAAACGCTGAACGCATTTATACAACTATTTTCATGCTCGCGAATCGACTGTAACGTAAACATCGTTGTTATTGACTGAAACAGCAGCTTTAACACCCCACGATGGCGACACCAAAATGATTCCGTAAAATTGTCTTAATTTGGCGAAGCGGAGGAATGGACCCTGATTAGGCCCGCATTACCCCAGCTGCCAGCTTACGCAAAGCGGTGGCAACTCGAGAGCGGTCGCGCAACGGTTGAAGCATTGGCGAAGCAACGCCGTTGGGCCACCCTCTCGTATTCGACCACCGTGGTCAGAATGGTGCGGGAACTTCGGGGTGGGGTTGACACCCGTCTTTCCTTTTCGCGAATTTTCTGCCTTACCAATCTTTGGCCTGCCGCGTATTCTCAGGGTCAGGGTGGGGTTTTTGGTATGTAGAAGGGTAATTTACTAATACAGGCGAAATCATTTTCCCTTAGTGTCCCTTTAAGGTCTATATACCAGACACCAGAGCTGTGGACAAAATATGTTTCGCCTTACGATCAAAGCCGGCAACAATTAAGGAGCGCATCATAATTTGCATCAAGAAGGCAGAGACTGGGCCAAATCCACTCATGTATTACAGCATACTCTACTCAATGGGAGCGTGAGGAATGTTAGTCTCAATTTAATATGAGTCGCCTAATGCACCTGCTAAAAGCTACCTTACTATTTTTCTTGCAATTATTTGCCGCCAATTCATATTTATCCAGGCGAGACCACTTGAGACCTTCTCATTTTATGCATTCGAAGGATGGGAATTAGCAGCCTTTCTAAAAAATGTCGCAGTTTCATCCGAAAGGCGATCATCAATTGCGATAGCAAATTAGTAGAGCGCTATACGGAGTAGGGATAGTAGTTTTATCGGCTGCATAAAGTTGCATGGACACATTTGCTTACTAACTGAATTAACAAGCGTGGTGTCAGCGCGCACAAGCAAACATGGATAGATCACACTCGATGACCGCAGACAACCACTGTCAAAACGCTGGCGTGAGCAAGCGCGCCGCCGCAGCGGGCGAAGGTTCGTGCGGTATATCGCTTCAACGGAAACTCAGCGGCGAAAGCACAGCGCATACAAAGGTCAGAGCCGTGTGGAGATCGCGTTCAAGATACGGTTCGCGGGACAGCCCGCACCGGCGCAAAGTACAAGCGCAGTTGTTGGCAGAGTAGAAGCCGCCTACCCTCCCTCCCGTGCTACCTTCCCGCTTTCCTCCTTTCGCAAGGGAGATTGAGTCGCCAGTTCCCCTTGCGCCCGGTTGCAAGGTACGTATTTGGTGCCGCAGCACAGCATCGCCCCCCCCCTACCTCCCTGTCATACTCCCACGGCCTTTCGCGCGACTGAAGAAGTCGCGTTTGTTCCGCCGTGCGTTCGCTCTCCGTTAAAGCGCGCGTCCCACGCCCGCTTTAACTCGCACATACAGTGCGCGGCGACGATTTTATCGCCCTTGTACTTTATACGGAACCTCACGGCGACGCCGACGCCGATGGCAGAAATCTGCTTGAAGTGTCCATATAATTGCTATCGCAATAAAATATTTCTCTGAATTCATTCTTTCGTGTTGCTTACGCTTTAAAGCCTTGATTTTTATACAAGTAAAGATAAATGAGATATGATGATGATGATGATTTTGAACTACGATAAGTAGCCAGGAGTGGCGCAGGAGTGGAGCAGAAGAAAGACGCATCAGACAAAAATAATTTTAATGAGGAAAAAATGCGAAATATGCAAAAAAGAAACAAAAATTAGTCACTGAATTTACTCGTGAAGAATCTTTGTAATAATTAGTTAATTACTCTTAGTTGTGACATGAACATGTATATTTGAATTGTCATTCGCAATCGGTCGGCACGTTCATCGGGAAGGAAGAATAAAGAAGAAGAATTCCTTGCGGGCATCGTCGTCATTTTGAGATTCCTAGTTCGAGTCGTGACCGACCCCTCAGAGTGGGTTGCGCCATTCCACCAAGAAACAAGCCAACCAACCCCTGTGAAATCGTCAGGGCGAATGTGCGGTGAGCTGGTATAGGACTTTATGCACGCCCGTTCTTCTGCAAGCCATCATGGTCTGGCAGTACGTGACCCCTATCGTCGGATCGTTGTTGGCCCTCTTCCTTGCCGTGCTGTATTTCACCGGGCCCGCCGACGATGCCCTTGCCGCCGAAGTGATTCTCGGTGACAGGCGCGATGACGATGGTTGGCTGCCACCGGCGTTCGTAGACTTCACAGGAGCCATTAACGCGCCGCAGAACACGCTGGCGGCAATCCATGAAGCGAACAGGACGGGGGCCTCGGGAATCAAGCTCTATTTGGCCATCCAGGGCTACAGCATCGGGGTACTCATCCACGACAGGAAGGAGCTGGAGAGAGCCGCGAAACGCAGGCGTATGCTGAAGGCAACGAAAGACCTGAACCGACTCCGAGCGAACGATGTCGGCGAGGACGGCGAGCGGGCACCGACGCTGAAGGAAGGCGTCGAGGAGTGCCTCCGTCTTGGCCTTCGGGTAATCGTGGACGTCCAGGAACACGACATCCACTCCGTGTTCCACATCGTCAACCTGTTCCGCGAGCGACCCGAAATATATAGACGAGTTCTGGTCGTCTCTCCCAGTCCGAAGTTTCTCGTTCACCTGGATGGTGGTCGCATCGTGACGGCGCTAACCCGGCCTGCTGGATCCTATGCGTACGAGGACGAGCAGAACACCAAGCGACGCTATGATAAAATCCTGTGGCACCTGATTGCGAAGGCCGCCGACTGGCTACTCGAATGGTCCTTCGATTGTGGCCTGCTGACTCACCTGACCATGGTTTCGGCGGTGCTAGTCAACGCAAGCGTGATCAGCCCCCAGTACGTGCGCTCTTGGAGGGACTGCGGCATGCGTGTCATCGCGCTGGCTTCGAACGACTGGGCTGAGCACGATTACCTTCGTCGAGTTGTTCAAGTGCCTATCGTTACAAGCAACTTACGTCGTAGTTAGGTCTGGATGAACTGCAATCCAGTTTTATTTCTCGAGTTCTCACGACTGTGTGCTTCTAGTAAATATAATCATCATCATCAGCCTATATTTATGTCCACTGCAGGACGAAGGCCTCTCCCTGTGATCTCCAATTACCCATATCGCTGTCAGGCGCAAGCTGATTCCAGCTTGCACCAGCAAATTTCCTAACTTCATATATTGTCCACGTATAAGTACATTTCTAGCTCTGTGAGAGCCAAGGGTGCGGGCATTTTGTAAGTGTCCGCCAAGTGGACATGTCCATTTCGTCTGCTCCAGAATTTCTGATTGGCTGGGCTCAGGTACGCATCAGAAGGACACCGACGTCGCCAGCCAATCAGCACTTCAGCAGGAGACGATATGGACATGTCCACTAGAGGTGGACACTTACCGAACACTCTCCCCTTCCCTTCGCTCGGGCGTAGCTATAGGCTGGAGGCACATCAGGTACGTGGGCTCCTTCCCCACCACCCCTACGCGCTACTAATACCCGCGTACCCCGCCTCCAGTCAAGTGCGAGCCATCCCTTCCAAAAAAAAAAAAAAAATTCCTGACTGCGCCACTGGTACATACTCTTGCGTACTACGGAAGCACATGCATGTTAGAGATAGGGCTAGATCAAAAAGAGCGGGTTAAAGGGTTAACAAAGCGCACCATATAATTGGTTAAGAATGATGAAGTATTCTTTCAAAGCTTTCAATATTTCTTTCAATATTTTGTTTATTGAAATGAAAATAAAATAAAGAGATGTAGTCATCCTATATAGGTGATGGCTGCTCCTTTTTGCATAGTTAATTGTGTAGTTATGAGAAAGTGCCAATCAGAATCGTGTACCCTCCCTACTCTTCCATCTCCCCTTTAATTTCTCGCGAAACCGCAGCGTCGGTACGTCAGTGTGACATTACGGGTATCGATTATTAAGAGTTCTTGGCCCATTATTCCAGGTTTTTCATGACGGTCTGGTTGCTGTAGGTCGGTGGCTAGCTATCTTAGCGGATATATTTGTGGTTACGCGTACATATGCGAAGGTTATATGAAACTACCATGCAGCTAAGTGGCTTATACGACACTTGTAGGCTGATCGAGCATGCAGATAATTATTGATGCGTTAGCATTGAGAGTGTCAAAGTTGGGAAAAAGTATATGTGTGAAATGTGGAAGCCGGTCACGTGGTAGAGGCAGAAAGGAGATGGGAGAGCTATATTTTGTTACGAGTACGGGGAAAAGTGGTTTATTAGGCGTGAAAAAGCAGGACTAGCAGGCTACGAACAGCAGCAATAGCCGCTGCACAGTCGTCGTTCTCTTCCTTTCTCTTTTATTGCGATAGCAATTATATGGACACTTCCACCGGATTTCTGCCGTCGCCGTCGCCGTCGCCGTGAGGTTCCCTATAGATAAAATCTTCGCCGCGCGCCGTATGCCCGAGCGGAAGCGTGCAGGGACGCGCGCTATCACGGAGAGCGAACGCACTCAATCTTCCACGCGCAAGCAAGGAAGCGGGAAGCGAGCGCCGGAGGGAGCGAGGGGGGGGGGGGGGCGCATTTCTACTCTGCCAACAACCGCGCTCGTCGCTCGCTCGCACCGTCTCTTATCTCCACACGGCTCTGACCTTTATGCGCTGTGCATTCGCCGCTCAGTTTCCGTTGAAGCGAAAGACCGCACATACCTTCACTCGCTGCGGCGCATATGCGCTTGCTGCCAGCGTTTTGACAGTCGTTGTTTGCAGTCATTCAGTGTGATCTATTCATGTTTGTTTGTGCGCGCTCATACCACAGTTAGTAATAGTCGGGTCACATTTTCCATCGCACGCTACACATGCAATGCTGCCCGGATCGGCAATGCAGCGCTACAGGTGTGTCCCTTCGCACGCGCTGCCCACGGGCAGCGCTTCTCTTTAACACCACCGTTTCACACGCGCCTTCTCGTGGTCATCGAGTCTCTCTTCATGTCGGTCTACTTACGCCGCAGCACACCTGCTTATTTAATCAGCTCATGTTTACCACAATTCATATTGCTACCAAAGCCGCTCACCTTACTTCGTATGACATTGCTGTGTTGCTATCACATTCATTGCTTCGCCCTTAGGGCGAAACTGACATTTTTTGATCCCCACGTCCACTTTACGTGCTTTAACGCAACAATTATATATATATATATATATATATATATATATATATATATATATATATATTATAAGACCGAGACCGACCGAGCTGCCAAGCGCTTTTTATTCCAAAAAGCAAACGCCCCAGCTCATGTGCGAAGAAGTAGAAGAACAGGGAAGGTGATGATGGCTATGTACAAATGAAAAGGACGAAGTACGTTAATAGTGCTTACACTAACTTCCCCCCCGTCATGGAAGCGGCCAGCCTGGCCGCAGATTACAGATTATCTAAACGGGGAGTGAAGGGCTTCATCCGCGAGACGTGAACAATTTCGGCATTCCGGCGGCGCCGGTCAGTGACGGAGTGTACTGGGCGCACGAGATAGTTCACTGCAGATGTTTGCTGCACAACGGTGTATGGGCCAATATAGCGTTGAAGGAACTTCTCACAGAGGCCTGGAGTTCGGGCTGGAGTCCAAAGCAGGACTTGGTCTCCAGGGTGAAAACGGAGGTCACGGCGTTTGTCGCAGCGACGTTTGCGCTCAGCTTGGGTAGCTTCCGTGCTTTGCCGGGCGATTTGACGGCAATGTGCAACTCTGGCAGCAAAATCTTCTGGAAGGGATGCGGTAGGCGAAGAAGGTGCTAAAAAGAATTCTCTGTCAAATATGGTGGAAGGAGATCTTCCATATACAAGGAAGAAAGGGCTGTAACCGGTAGTCCGTTGAATAGCAGTCTTATAGGCGAATGTCACAAAAGGAAGAATTTTATCCCAGTTAGTGTGGTCAGGCCGGATGTACATGGAAATCATGTCAGACAGTGTACGGTGGAAGCGCTCAGTGAGGCCTTTGGTCTGCGGATGATAGGTAGAAGTAGATTTGTGCACGGTATCAGTGGCCCGAAGAACTTCCTCGAGAACTTAAGAAATAAACGCCTTGCCACGGTCACTCAGAAGAACGCGAGGAGCCTCGTGGCGCAAGACGATGGAGCGCAAGAAAAAGTCAGCAACCTCAGACGCGGTACCGGCTCGCAGAGGGGCAGTCTCGGCATATCTGGTTAAATGGTCGACAGAAGTGACAATCCAACGGTGACCAGAGGGTGTCAAAGGCAAGGGACCATATAAATCAATGCCAACAAATTCAAAAGGTGCGTCCGGGCAAGGCAGAGGTTGTAGTAAACCGGCAGGAGGGGAAGTCGAGCGTTTTCGGTGCTGACATGACGCACAGGAGGCAATATATTTGGCCACCGTTGTGGATAGGCCAGGCCAGAAGCAGCGGGTCTTGATGCGGTCGTAAGTCTTGTGGAAGCCTAAGTGGCCAGCCGATGCGTCGTCGTGAAGTGCCTCTAATACGCGCCGGCGAAGGCAGCGAGGTAGAACTGGGACCCACCGGTGACCTGTTGGGTGATAAACGTAGCGGTGTAGCACGCCACTTTGCAGGCGAAATTGTCGAAGTTGGCGTCGCAAGCGGCTGTTGGGTGGTTCGGCGAATCCACTAAGGCGATCCATGAGAGTTCGACAGTAGGAGTCGGCCCGCTGAAGCAAGACGAGATCAGAGCGTGATGAAAGCGTAGCTAGGTCCAGGGGCGTTATCGAGAGCTGGTGTGAGGCAGGCGTAGCATCGGAACGACGTGGTGGGGAAGGCGACGGCGCGTTACCGGGAGAGAGCGAGAGTGGGCAGCGAGACAATGCGTCTGCATCATGATGACTTTTTCCAGACTTCTACGTTATTGCAAAGTCATATTCCTGCAAGCGGAGTATCCAGCGTCCTAAGCGTCCTGACATGTTTTTCATTGATGACAGCCAACACAGAGCATGATGGTCGGTGACGATGGTGAAGTGGCGGCCGTAAAGGTATGGGCGAAATTTCTGAATCGACCAGACGATAGCCAGGCACTCTTGCTCTGTAATGGTGTAGTTCCGCTCAGCTGGAGAAAGTGTTCGGCTGGCATATGCGATGACTTGCTCTTTAGAGGCTTCATTACGTTGCAGAAGTACTGCGCCAACACCTTGTGCGCTTGCGTCAGTAGGGAGTATGGTGGGGGCTCGATCATCGAAGTGGCGAAGCACTGGTCCGGAAGTAAGATGTTGCTTAAGAGCTTGAAAAGCTGATTCGCATTCGTTAGTTCATGTGAAAGAGGCACCGATAACCAGTAGCTTGTGTAGAGGAGCTGCTATGGCAGCAAAGTTGCGTATAAATCGACGAAAATATGAAGCCAAGCCGAGGAAACTACGTAGATCTTTCTGCTGCTGGGGCCGAGGAAAGTGGAGAACAGCCCTAATCTTTTCGGGGTCTGGCTGGATGCCATCTTTTGAGACGACGTGGCCCAATACTTTTATAGTCTTGCTTGCAAATTTGCATTTTTTTGTATTGATCTGGAGACCAGCATTTGCAAGGCACTTGAGAACTTCGTCTAATCGATGAAGATGTTGGCTGAAGTTAGACGAAAAGATGACAATATCGTCCAGATAACAGAGGCAGGTCTTCCATTTTGGTCCACGAAGTACGTTATCTATCATGCGCTCAAATGTGGCGGGAGCGTTACAAAGACCAAAAGGCATCACGTTAAATTCATAAAGTCCGTGTGGTGTAGCGAATGCGGTCTTTTCTTTGTCAGTCTCGTTCATCGGAATTTGCCAATAGCCTGATCGAAGATCAAGGCTGGAGAAATATTCCGCCCCTTGCAGTGTGTCCAAAGCGTCGTCGATTCGAGGTATTGGATATACGTCCTTGCGTGTGATCTTATTGAGCGCTCGATAGTCGACGCAAAAGCGAACGGAGCCATCCTTTTTCTTTACCAGAACCACGGGAAAAGCCCAGGAACTAGATGAAGGTCTAATTATCTTCCGCGCAAGCATGTCAGCAACCTGTTGTTCAATGACCCTCCGTTCGGACGGCGAGACACGATAGGGGCGTCGTCGTATGATAGCGGAACCATCGGTTTCGATGCGGTGTGAAGCCACAGAAGTTTGGCTCAACACAGGGGAGCAGCTATCGAAACAGGCTTTGTGCTTCGCTAAGACCGCCAGTAAGGCTTCGGACTGCGCGGCGGTTAGGTCAGAACCAAGGACGGCTGTGGGAGGGAAGGAATCATCCAAACCTGCGGTAGGTGCTGGCGATGAAGAAGGGCAAAGCGTGACTATAGAGATAGGTTGAGTGTCGGCGAGGGTTGCCACAGTCATCTCTTTGGGCAGCATCACAGGATCTGGGGTCGTGTTGCAGGCAGACAGAAGGGCGCGGCCACGTGAAAACCGGACGAGACAGGCGGCAATGAGGATTCCACGAGAAGTACAGCGGGAAGAAGGGCCGACTAGAGCGTCTCCGTCGGCGATCTGCCGGGATGTTACGGATACAACGTCTTCGTGACCAGGACGCAGGACGTAGTCTTCATCAATGGCCAAGTTCACGCATGAAGGTGAAGAATCTGTAACAGGTGCAAGCGCTGTATCCGCGATGTGGACAACTTCCTCTCTACATGAAATGACGACTGAAGCACAATGTAGGAAGTCCCAACCCAAGATAAGTTCATGGATACACGTTGGAAGCACGATAAACTCAATGTGGTGGCGAATGCCGTCGATGAAAACACGAGCAGTACACTGTCCGTCGGGGTGTATGAATGCATTATTAGCACCACGCAAAATAGGCCCAAGATAAGGCGTTTTCACTTTCCGGAGCCGTGAACACAGATCACTACGAAGAACAGAAACGGCGGCACCGGTATCGATGAGAGCAGACGCGGGAACACCTTCAACAGTTACATAAAGCATGTTGGCCGGGCGAACAGGAGGAATTTTTGAAGACCGATAGGAAGCAGTTTCCCCTCCAAAAACTGCAACAGTTAGTTTTCCGAGTGCTTGTCGGCAAGATGGGAAGTGGGACGAAGCGACGATGTAGAGCGCCGGTAAGGCGAAGGAGAACGACGTCTGGCCGAACGGGAACTATGAGGCAGATTGGGAGCAACTGGAGGAGACGGTGAACGCTGCTGAGGGAACGAGTACGAACCGGGATAGTAGGAGTCTGGTCGGCGAGTGCGGTCTCTCTCGTGCTCAGCATAGCCTCGTCTTTCATCCTGCTGGCGACGGCGGCAGAAGCGAGATATATGGCCGCGTATACCACAGTAAAAACAAACCGGACGAGGTGGACGCCACTGAGGGTACGATGGCGCAGCAAGTGCTCTGGTTCCCATCGAGGCCAAATGGTCATAGGTAACGTCAGGAGGCACGGAGGTCACGGTAGGGGTGGGGAGCGAAGCAACATCCGCGTAGGTAGGTGAGGGGCGCGCTACCGGAGCAAGATGCGTCGTGGGTGTAGTCATCGCTGTCACTCCTGC
>NC_051162.1:85003320-85065403 GCF_013339745.2 Dermacentor silvarum
TATAAGACCGAGACCGACCGAGCTGTCAAGCGCTTTTTATTCCAAAAAGCAAACGCCCCAGCTCATGCGCGAAGAAGTAGAAGAACAGGAAGGTGATGATGGCTATGTACAAATGAAAAGGACGAAGTACGTTAATAGTGCTTACAATATATATATGACAGACTGGTGCGAGTTCTTCACAGTGGGGTCATTTATAGGAGTCCACTGTTCATATACGACTCCTATATAATGTCACGTAGTAGTGACGCTGAAGAAAACAGTCGTAAAACTATGTACGACGAAACTGGTTGTTTATTGGGCGAACCTGTGCCCACAAAAGCAAGGTACACTCAAAGCACAACGATAGCGGCGAACACAGTCGGCGATCGTCGAAAATCTGATCAGCGGCGAAACGCGTCGGCTTTTATACCTGAGTCATCGAAGGTTCTAGATTAATCCCTGATGCCCGCGCGTCTTCCAGAAAGTTCCAGACAATTCGCGTCAGTCATGCAATTAGATAACATAAGCGTCGGTGAAAACAGGCAATGGAAAGAAGCATCGATAACGTTCTAGAAACTTCCGATACAGGCGCGTCCTGCGCCGAGCGATAACGTTTTACATTTGTTAGCCGGTGGAAAGCGGCCACCGGTGAAAGATAAACATGTATACGTGTCAATATATATAAACACTGGACTCCTATAAATGCCCCCACTGTGAAGAACTCGCACCAGTTTGTCATACCACCAAGGAATGTCCCCGCACAACAACCTCCTCCCCCCCTCCCTCCCATCCTACACCACACACAAAAACAGTGAGTGGCCAGTCTGTTCAGCTCGGACCCGCGTTACTATCGACAGCTAATGAGCCGAGCCCTGCAGGTAGCCAAAGCCGCAGGAGTCCTGGACAGAGGACCCCTCACCCTGGCGCAAGCGGGAAGACAGAAGCCAGCTTTCGTTCTTTCTTCTTTTTAGTGAAATAAAAGTTCTTTCCTCCTTCTCCTGCTCCTCCTCTAAATGGCTCACGCCTCCCGTGGATTTCGCTTTATTGCAAGTTGATTTTGAGCCGTATAGTATAGTTGTACGTTGATGAATTCCGACCTCTATACAAAAGACAAAGAAGCGCTCTAAGATGGAAAAAGTTCAAGAAGATGAAAAATGACCGCCCAAGCACTCCGTGCAGATGGTTAACAAGCGAAGCTGAAACGTGCTGCCCCGGTGTTTATCACTGGGTTAATTTCGATGGTTCATTAAAGTATTTATCAATTATTGGTTGCGTCTGTGTTTCTCAATGGGGTTACACACACGTTCGGCTGCGACGGAGATGACTTCGTCAATGACGGTATGCCCGCCGTCCGCCGTTGTCGCTTGCGTTCGATGTCTCGAGTTTGCTCGGCGGCGTGGTTAGCAGCATTCGCCCGCCATTGCCTCCTTGCGATTCTTTGAAATTAAACAGCTTCAAAATTAAACCTGTCCGTCACGCAAGACAATGAATGGCTCATACCCCTTTGGGCAATGGCTCATACTCCCGTAATTGCGGCCTCCCCATTACGACTTCAGAAGAGAAGTGAAATTCTACGCTGGAACGATGAGTGGCAACGGAAACAGCTGTGGAAGAACACGACGACGAACGCGGGAGCAGTGGCACGAGCGCGTGCCGAGCACGTGCACGAGCGCAACACGAGAGATTCCAAAGATCCAGCTGCGGAAGACGACGACGCTCGAGCCAATGCTGATGATGACAGTTTTCTGTGGACAGGCGACTAAAAGGCGATTTTTTGTTTCGCCTAGCCATATAAAGCTTCGCTTAAAAATGTATAGTTGGAAACTTGAACTGTTCGAGAAGATATATTTATAATTTCCAAATTATCCTTATATGTAACTCGAAACTAAAATATTGAATTCCCAATCGCACGTGCCACGAAGGCCACATGAAGTAGAAGAAATCCTTGCGGCCGTCGTCACTACTTCGAGATTCTTGGCTGCACTGCTGACGAATCCCTCAGCGTCAGTTGCGCCATTACACCGAAGGAAAAACGAACCAACAAACCACTGTGAAGCCGCCAGAGACGACGTGCCTCGAGAAAGCGTTGGACTTGCTGCACGCCGGGTCTTCTGGAAGCCATCATGCTCTCAGAGTTTGTGGTCACGATCGTCGGGTCATTGTTGGCCCTCTTCCTTGTGGTGCTATATTTCGCCGAGCCCGCCGACGATGCCCTGGCCGCCGAGGTGATTCTGGGAGATAGGCGCGATGACAATCGCTGGCTGCCGCCTGTGTTCGTGGACTTCGCCGGAGCAAAGGACGTGCCGCAGAACACGTTGGCGGCCATCCAGGAAGCGAAGAGAATGAACGCCTCGGGAATCAAGCTTTATATGTCCATCACGAGCGACGACGTCGGAGTCCTGTTTCACGTAAAAACCCTGGAGGTAACCGCAAATGGCGATGGTCCGTTGGACGAGGTGGCCTTCGAAGACTTGCGCCGTGAGGACATTACCGAAAAGAACCCATCAGCGGTGCGCTACCGGAACGAGCGGGTACCGACGCTGGAAGAAGGCGTCGATGAGTGTCTGCGTCAGGGCCTTCGGATCATCGTGAATGTCGAGGGGGACGACTTCCGTGCAATGTTCGCCCTAGCCGAACTGTTCCGCAAGCGGCCCGAACTATCCAGACGAGTTCTTGTAGTGTCTCCCAGTCCGATGTTTCTCTTCCGCCTGGGAGGTCACAATGCAACATTTGTGACGGCATTAGCCTGGCGACATGGAACTATGGCGTACGTGGACAAAAGCTACACCAAGCGACGCTACGAAAACATCGGCTGGCACTTGATTGCGAGGGCCGCCGACTGGCTCCTTAGTTGGTCCTTTGACTACGGCCTGCTGACTCGCCTGTCCATGGTTTCGGCAGTGCTAGTCAATGCAAGCATGATCAGTCCCCAGTACGCACAGTCTTGGAGTGACTGGGGTCTGCGTGTCATCGCGCTGGCTTCGAACGACCCGGCCGAGCACGAATATCTTCGTCGAGTTGTTCAAGTGCCTATCCTTACAGACAACTTACGTCGTACTTAGGCCTGGATGAACTTCAATCCAGTTTTATTTTCGCGGGTTCTCACTACTGCGTCAAGGAAAGGTTGGCACGGCAACCTGTGCTAAGAGTAAACATATTGTCCATGTTTAATTGTTTGGTGACGGGCTGAAGGAGCACACATAAAACCCAGCGTCTCCTTCACCCATATCCGAATATCCCATCCCATCTGCCTTCATATGCTAGAAGCAAGAAAAAAAAAAGTAGCAGGACCCACTTCCTATAATTTTAATACAGGCACGTTTTCCCTCTCGGTACTCGGAAATTGCACAAGGTTGTCACTAATGCTTTCACGTCGAAGGATGATGACGTAAGATTAAAGCAAGTACAAGCATTTGTCGGGAACGAATTGTTGAAGCAATGCAGATAACGACTTGGTTAATACAAATCCAGTGGAATCCCGTATGACGGCCGCCATCGTGTTTTGAAAGCTCGTGCTGTCTACAAGTCTAGAAATCGGGAGACTTCAACACATTTCTTCAACACTAAACAATCAGCGTATTTCTTCCACTAAAATCGCAGAAAAGCGTTCGTGGTGTGGACATATGTTACAAGTCGGACGCGATTAGCGTTTGCTGAATGCGCTCTAGCGGGGACATCACAGACTCCCCTACTTGGGAGCAGCGGCGGTAATGACACTGCTAAGCAGCGCCGCCCGCGAGAGCAAATGAAAAAAAAAATGCCCTGGTTGAACGCGGTTAAACCAAGTTTGTCGCGCGATAGCACGGTTTTGTTTGCTTTGGGCAAGGACAGAGAGGCTACTCGGCAGCCGTCAGCAACTACCGCATCTACAATTGCACCACAAGACAACGCACAGACGCTGCTCGGCGCGACAGCAGCAGCGAGCGAATTGACCTTCATGCTGCGTCTCGCTTCAACGAGAACTAAGCGTCGAAAGCACTCGGCGCACTTTGTCCACATCGCAAATGGCTTTCAAGATATGGGCGCCCACGCGGCGTACGTCGAATCCGCCGGTAGTGGCAGGCTAAGTCCCAGTTTGACCTTGGCTGAGCTTGAAGGTCAGATTTACGGAACGAGGTGTTTCCCGGGTTTGTACCTGGAATAGTAGAGCTATCGCTCTAAATGTCGCCAGTGCGCGTGGTCGCATCGCCGCGTTAATGGGCGGAAGTACGGGTTGCAAGATTTTGTCTCCCATGCATTCGTTCGCAACAGCCTACCGTTCAGTGCCACAACAGCCTCGAAAACACGAAGGGCCGATAACCGCCCACGAAATTCTACATATTTCCGGGTCGGTAGCGCAAATAAATCAGAGGAGACGAGCATGCACCGCTGCTGTTTTTGGCGGAGTCAAATAAGTCACACGTGTTCGCTTAAATTCGCATGCCAAATTTTTATCCGTGTGGCGCAGTCAGTTGAGGGGGCTCTCCCGTGTAACTGGGGTCCATTAATAAAAGAGGACACTGCAGGGGCTCGTAGCCTCAGCTATACCACTGAGTACCGGCAGCAGCACCAGTTTCTTGCAGGTGCAGATAGTGGTGTGATGTGAGACGATCATGATGTTAAAAACGAAAACGAAGAAAGAGGAACACAATTCGTCAAATAGTAAGCGCACAAGTAGAGTCACTCAAGTACCTTGGAGTTAATTATAACGGACCTATTAACTGGCAGCGGCATATTGAGTATATGTTGCGACAAAAGAAGCTCCTGCAATGGGTATTTTGCGCAAGTTGAGCAGTCGAAGAACAGGTATGCGAAGAAAATCACTTTTGATGGTATACAAAATGTAAGTTCGTCCGGTATTAGAATTTGGCTGTGTTTTATTCTCAGGTGTTCCATTATAGAAGCTTCGGCCGCTACGTCTGTGCTTAGGCCTTCCAAAATACGTTGCAAATGCCGTACTATATCCGGAAGCGAGAATCCCGCCCATTTTATGCCAATTTCACTTTCTGACCGTTCTGACTTTCTTAAGACTATGTGAATCACCATTAAGCTGTCCTCAAATAATTTTCATCTCCGATCCAGAATCATTTTTTTCCTGTTCATTGACCCAGGTTTCATACACCACAGATTATATTTGTGCAAACATTACTTGAACCACTAAATGTGCCAATTAGCGACGTGCTTCCTAATAATACACATTCAAATTACCCGGAAATCAGGTTCGATGACATTTTCCCAAACCACACGAAACTACTACCTGACGGCATCCTAAACGGCATGTTACAAGACCACCTAAGCACTCTAGGAACAAGCATTATCGTTGCGACAGATGCGTCACAGTGCGAGAAAAAGACTGGCATTGGAATATTTTGTCCTGCACTCGATTGGTCTTTTTCTTTAAGACTGCATGATTTTGTGCTTATTTTTCTGGCTCAGTTTTTAGCAGTAATTCTAGCTTTACGTAAATTAGACCAAACGACTACGACAGCTGCTATTCTTACTAACTCCCTATCTGTATGCCCTTCCCTTACCGCTACTAGTGATACGCCCATGCTAAAACTCTTTCACTTGCTAGTTCCTGCCCGTGTGGAATGTGTTCATTTGATTTGGGTACTTGGTCATAAACGTTCGTTTTTTAATGAAACTGCCGATTCCCTGGCAAAGACATCACTTTCCGGCCTAGTTCTTCCTATTTACCAGTGACAGCAAAAATCAAGGCGGCTAGATTTCGGATGCGATCTATTAGAAAAGCTTTATCAAACACAGTTCTGACTGCTGCTCCAGATTATAAGCAACTGGCATTTCCCTGGCGTAGCGAATCCTGTCACACAAAGATGCTTGAGGTCTCTCTCACCAAATTACGTTGCCGCATTCCCTCCCTGAATTTATACTTACACAGGTCGGGGTTTGGTTCCCTACCCCATCTGCTCGTTTTGTAATGAGGAAGAGATAACACACCACTTTCTTCTATCTTGTCGCCGCTTTTACTGCAGCTAGAAAAAGATTATTGGAAATATTTTTTCGAAGACTTGGCCTGGACTTAACGGAACCTGTTATTCGTTGTATGTGGCCTCCACTTTGAGATTCAGCCACAAGGATGCTTGCTCTGCTGTCCAAAAATTTCTTACAGAATCCAACCGGATGCTCTGCTAAATTGTATCGTTTCCTTTTTGTGTACTTTAAATAATTGTTACTCATTCAATATGACTTTCCTGATTTTATTTTAACAGATAATTCTACGCTATTCAACGCTAATTCCATAGATATTCGGAAATATATATGCCTTATATTAAATTGGAATAATCCACCCATTTCCTGACCGATCCCCCATCGTGGGTAGGAGCCACAGACGTGATAGGCGGCGGCATCAATCCCAACAACAACCAAAACAACCACCCCAACAACCACCACAATCACAACCACAACCGCAACCACAACACTGCGACCATTCTAGATCGCAAGCGAAAATTTTGATTCAGATCGGACTTGATCGCGATCCAAAGTGCCTGTGCTGCGCCGGTATTTAAATAACGACCGAAAGCCAAAGCGATTCATACCACTGCTGCCCTTCTCACGCAACACAACTCGCGGAGTCAATATGTCATAAAGTACGGTTCGCATTCTTTTGAAGAATGTGCTACCATATCATACGCCTGTGCTAAAGCACTCAACTACTTGCAACTTGCTACTACAGAAACGTTACCGACCAAGTGAGCGCTGTCGATCAAATACGAGAAAGCGCGATGTGCATCGCACGCGCAAACCAGCCGGCGCTCCTGAAGGCGTCGCTAAAGGCATCTCGTATTAGAGCTGCAGCAATATTCTCGACGTCACGAACAAACTTTAACGACCGAGCTACAAGGCGAAGCAACAACAGTGCTTTTGTGACTGTTGTGACAGTTCACGCAACAGCGCCGGCCTCCTTGGGTGCCCGATCGTCAAGCAATCGCGAAACATCGGCGACGCGAGGAGCAATTTTACCAAGATGGCGGGCATCGCGAGCGCCTCACAGTGCCGGCGACCCGGTAGATAGTGAAGTGGCTCTGCGCTAGGGTAAGGAGTGGCGCTGGCGTCTGTCGGCAAACTTGAGGTTGGACGCCCTATTCTTTAACGTACGCTACTCTAGAGTGTACGTTTACGAGTGAATTGCTGAGGTAAGTCATTAGGAATATGCCGGGAGAACGCTTCGTCCTATTGTAGAAGATGTCATCTGTAATTTTCTATGAGAGTAATTTCATGTTGTGGACCTGAAGTCGTAGAGGCCAGCATGCATGCTCGTAGATCGTGTGGGCAGCGCGTGGTTTGCGTGAGTGAAGGGTGGGGACATCTACGGCGCCTTGGCCACCCGTGACATCAGGCCATTGGCAATTTAAGAACGCCACGATCCCAGCGTAAAGATGGTGCTTTTGATATATATTGAAACAAGTCCGACAAAATTTAGACGAATTAGTTGCGATTGCATGGTTGAAGTATGATATGTGCATTGAAGTGGTGTGCCTTCAAGATGCAACACTTTAGAAAGAATTCCAAGGAACACCATAATTATGGGCATGCTAAGCAGCAAACGGCGGTCCTTTCACTGTCATCTGAGGTCCCGTAAAAGCTATTAGCAAATTTATATGAGTGTACAGAGAAACACAGCGCCTCAATGTAAGCATAAAATACTCACAAGGAATTTACAAAACATCCATTTTATGTTCATTTTTAAGTACAGTGCACACGCCACGGAGGCTCAGCTGCTATGGCGTTCTGCTACTTTAAACGAGGTCGCGAGTTCAAAACCCGATCGCGCCGGCCGCATTCCGATGAGGGCGGAATGTAAAATGCTCGTCGGCCGGTCTTTGGGTGCCTCGATGCTCAGCGCCGCCGTCTAGGGTGGAGACAACCCCGCTGGCGCCGCCATATTGTGTCACACGAGCTGAGACTCAGCTACGCTTGCGTTCATAAAGTGTTACTCGCGGCGCGCTTCCAAGTGCTTTGCCTTGATGAGGATTTTTTTATCGGTGTCCCATCTGCATATCTTTATAACCAATAGCCGTTAACTCGTCGACGGTCGAAGACGTAAATGTATGGCGCCGGGAACATGCCCCAAGTTGCCTAACTCAATCACATTTAATATGCCGTGTGTATGTTTAAAATACGCACTATTTTTTTTTGCGCTTCGATGCTTGGTATATAAGGTTTGCGACCCCCTGTGTGTGGAAGTTTTTCTTTTTCGCTGTTGTATTTTGGTTTACACGTCACGCCTCCTTTACCGTAGCCAGCCACTCGCGCACGGCGGTTAGTTTCCCTTGCGTTGCGCGTGCTCTTCGCGTTCGTCGCAATTATTTGACGATATCTACGCGCAACTTTTGCTTTTTATGCCCACAAAACTGTGTGCTGACAGGATTAAGCTGGTGTAAACATAACTGCGATGTGAAAATAAGGTTTAGTTAGTGCTGTAGAGAAAAATGTAACGTAACTTGTCTGTGTCAATCTTGCGTAGTGCACACAAGAAATCAAACGATGCACAAAATACATTTACTTATAATGTCTAGTACAATCAATCATGAAAGAGATATGTACACGAAAAATTATATGTACTGTGTGGCGCCTGAAGGTTATGTTGAAAGACGAGATAAAAAAATGAATTCGCAAGGTAGGCTCGACACACAATTCGGGATAGAGAGAGTTTTTTTTTATTTATTCATTACATGGGGGGGGGGGGGGGGGTCAAGTGAGTACATCAACCTTATTACACACGATATAAATCGAAAACAAGAATGCAAACAAGAAAACGCAACCGCCGGTAATATTAATCAAGATATCCAGCCAGAATACATACATCAGCTACCATCGAATACGTCGCATCAGCCAAACACATCGATGGCGAGTACAGAACATTTCATAAATAACCATTAGAACACTGACAACTACATTGAAAAAATAAACAACACTGCATACATATCACGTACAAAAACCGTAAATGAAACTAAGACAGTCAAATACAGATTAGCAATGTTTTTCACTTCGAAAATATAGTCCATGATGATGTAGGGCTGTTGACTTTAACAGACGGCGCCCATCCTGTCGGTTTCCCTCGTACTGGTCCTCTTCAAAGTATTTCTAAGTACAGGTAAAACAACAAAAGTGATTATTGATATGAAAAGTTGCCTCGTAAATACAGAGAACCCATTACAGTGCTTAAAAATAAATTTTAGCAGAAACAATGCTGTATTACCTCACTTCACACGTTTCGAAGAAATGCACAGGCTACAACAGACACCATGCCAGAAAGCGCCGAAACATTTTGGTCCCATGATGCCCCTTAACTCTACTACACCTGGGCATACCGTGCACAGGCATTTAAAGACCGTCACAGTACCCACTACGATCGGGAATGAGCACGAATGACCATCGGCTTACGATCACCACGCTACAAATATGTACAAGTCTAAAAAATCAGCTATGTAACGTAACACCCTGAGGTCCGCAAGATATCTCCTGAGAAATCAGAGAAAATCACAATGTTTCGCTTACCACGTGCAAAACCGCCGCTCTCCCCAGACGAAGCACTGCGTTCTTTAGTCCCAAATAACCAGTACCGAAAAAGAAAAAAAAAGAAACAAGAGACACACACGATGTGTGCTTCCCGTGAAAAAGGAAAATAGGTGGCTTACGTGACGATTCGTAGCTAATGTAAGACTATTTCACGGCTAAGCATCTTCGTCAGTCCTTAAAATAAGGGTACAGACTGCGCCCTGCGCCCATCAAAACGAAAAAAGCCTATGCGACGCGCGCTCGCAAACCATACGCTACTCAGACAGCATCGGTGCAGTGCTTACTTAGTTCGTGAGCGAACGTAGGTACGTGAGCGAGGATCAGAGAATACTTTCTTATTTAAATCAAAAACACCGTGCGGTAGTCTAAACATTCTTGACACTTACCTCGCAACTGCAGGAGTTATCCGTTGCCTTCCAGTGATCGCGCATTACTTGGGCTTCCCATCTCTTCCGTCGCTCTGGGTCCCGGGGGAAGCGAAAACAACGCAGTCCTTTACGCGTCGATCCGGCGCACTTGGGAACACAACAGCCCGTCATGTCGACACGATGCACTTGATAGCTTGTCAGTCATGCGGCTGAACACTGTCCAGCAAGTAGAAGCGTCCGCGAAGCATCCGCGCGCACTGTGCCTCGAACTCAGCACCGGCACCAAGCAATCGCAACGGCTCGCTGTGACACAATATGGCGTCGCAGCGAGAAAGCGGCGGCGCGGGGGCGGTCAAAGGTTGGCACCACCCTGAACGGCGGCGCTGGCATCGAGGCACCCTGTTGGGTGCACGTTAACGAACCCCCTGGTGGTCAAATTAATCCACAATTACCTACTACGGTGCCCCTCGTGACTGACTGTGCGATTTCAGTGCGTTAGACCCCGCAATATAAGCCCCAAAAGCTTAACGTATAATTTTTGTTATACGAGTTCAGCTTGACCCTTCGAAATGTTGATTTCAGCGCAGGAAACTTGATGCAGAACCGGCATTAGCCTTTTTGACACTCTGTAGCGTAGTTTCAGTAGAGGATAGATCGAAAAACCTTTCATCGTTTTCATGCGAATGTATAATATCCACGGCCAGAAATAATGATTATAGAGTTCTTTTGATCTTATTTTTTATCATCTGTATTTAAGGGGAGGTTGGTGCCTATGTGGGGCGCCGCAGTAATCGAAGTGCTGCTCCAAACTGTCATTTTTGTTGGTAACTGCTTCAAACCTGCTCCGAAACGATGCTGGGAAATTCGATCTCGTACTGATTACCAACTGCTGCTGTGGCAACTTTGATATGTGACTGATTACTTTACATTGTGATGCTCAGCTTTATCAGCTTTGATCTCATGTCTGCCACAAGAACTGACATTTTAAATATATAGCTCATTTGGCGGTATTTTTGAACTTGACACGCAGACCATTGTGGTGAAATGTGAAAGTGACTGATAGTACTTCGATTTCATACCGATTATTAACTGCTGCTTTGGCAGCGGGTATATGTGATTCTGGTTACATTTATAATGTGGTGCTCAGCTTTACCGGTTCGATCTGATTTGTGCCACAAGTACGGGTAGGTTAAATATACAGCTCATTTTATTGCGCGTTCGTTAGCCATCTATCTTCTTAATTGTTTGTTTTTTGCAATTTCGTTGATTATTGTATGTGCTATGTGTTTTATAATAAATATTAATATTTACGAGACGCTTCGGGGATGCTTTGAACTCCAGGAGTCGCATGGTATATTTTGACATCTACTCCAAAAACACCAATAGCTGCTCCAAACTAGCATTCTTTCTGCTCCGAATACACTTATGGCTGCTCCAAAGTGACATTTTTTTTCTGCTCCAATATGTGTTACAAAAATTAAAATGTCGCTTCCATCACTGGCGCCGGCTACTGCTCTCCTCTGACAGGATGAATAGCCGGCGATGGATGTGGAATAAGGTTTGGGCTATGTGTGGTTAACTGATTCTAGTATACTGTACACGTGTACAGTCTACGAGTGTTCGCACCGCTCAACGCAAGAGCAGTAGTTCCACGATGCTCTCTCAGTTAGAACAAACTGTGCGTGTTGCAAAACCGGAAAGTTGGTTTCCGACAACATTTTCAACTAACCTATACTATTAGCATCAACATGTTCCTCTTCCCAAATGCAGCTAAGAGAACGGGTGCCGTTCTCTTAGTCATCGTAAAATGAAAATTCTTGGTGGTCGGTGTATATTCGCGGAGCTGCTTTTCGCCTCCTCTCACCCGGGAAGGTATAACCGCCAAAAACAATGTCCCTACCGCCTGGACAGAGCGAGACAGCCATTGTGCTTTGCACAAAGCGAGTTATTTTGCCCGCCACGAAGATGGACGCAGTTGCAGGCAAGACACGTGCGAGCATTGCGCGTGTGACCCGGGACAGCGGCGCCGACCTGAAGAAAACGACACATTTGGCCTCCACGTCTGCACGCCGAGTCTGGGCACGTTGCACAGAGCCATTATTGTGCCGGGCCGGATTACAACTGGAGCCCATAAGACCTTTTGCGTGGTAAGTACATATAAGATGAGCTCTTGTTAACCCTGAGGTAGGGCTTGAAAGAAAAAAAATCGCCGATGATTGCGAAACTCCCTAATGCGACGTTTGAGCGCAGCTCTATACGTGCTTTCATTTCGTGATATGTTGGCAGGCGCGGACAATCTGTCTCGAGCGGCACGTTGAAAACGGAGCGGAGTGTGGCGTGACTGCCCCGCTAGTCGTGTGATCGCGAGAGGCAGCGCGTGGGTGACGTGTGGGCGCATTTCACAGCAGCCGCCGCAGACAGACCTCCGTTTATGCAGCGCTTTGTTTCCATATATGGTATCGGTGGACGCGCTCGCAGCATGCCTTATCGTTGACGTCATCGGTGAATAGAATACGCGCGCAACTCTGGCGCCATCTCGTAGCCGTCGTCTCCGCAGAGCCCGTCTTGCACGACACTACGCTTTTCTTCTCACGTTTTCGCCGTACCCTCCTCTTCCGCTTTCCTCCTCGCGCTCTCTTCGTCATCGCTGTCTTTCATCCCCCGCAGCGCTCCGCATTCGCTCTTTTATCCTTCGCTGCGCTCGTTAGCTCGGTTACGCCGAGGATACCGACGCAGGAACAGGCGCCTAAGAACTGTGCTGTAAATGAAAAAAAAAAAGCCTGCATGACTCAGTGTGATAGTCAACTGCGGTCGACAACAGGATTTGTCTTCGTCGTGACAAAGAGTAGTCCCATTGACAAAACGTCGCCAGCTCGAGAGATCCCTTGTTCGGCCCTTGCTGATCCCTTCAAGTCTCCAGCTCCCTGTGAACCTCTGTCTGCCTCTCTTTCAGTTTAGTGTAGAACCCTGAGTAGCTACGGAGCCCATCGTTTACAATCTGCAGTGCCCCAGTTGTCTATGTGCCTCTCCTTCAGGTAAAGCATTCCTTGCGACATGGGCATATCACCAAACATTTCGAAGGTTGGAATGAAGGAACATTGAATATTGGTATTCAGATCTAAATGAGAAAACTTGTCAAATGAAAGGACAGTTGTTGAAAACCCATGTCGAGAACAAATGGGAAAGGGCAGAGGAGTGAGATTTAGCTAAAGACGGGATAAGTTATGCATTGGCAGCCCACAACACAACTGTCACTTTCAGTGTGGACACCGTGCCATTGGGTTCCATCACCATCGAGTATTCCCCAGTTGTTTCCCACGCGACAAGTGAAGATGAACAACACAACCTAACTTTAGTGAGTAGACACGAGCCGGCGCATTCAACGTGAAACAGCCGATATATATTTATTGTGACGGTTTCCATAGAGGAATTATTTCGCACCAATACAAACATATATTGCCTCATCACTTACACGAAGCGTTAGTTTAAATCGACAGGGCAAGTTGCCCCAAACATGTGTGGCGTGTTATATGTGAGGCGTCTGCTGCAGCGGGACTCCTCGTTCACGCTTCCGTAAGAACACTGGACGCCATCTAGCGGCACTGCCGCGAAGGCTGCACGTGATCTCTAAAATACATGGAAATAGACGAGTGCGAATAGTGATGTTTGAGACCAAATCGAATACGAATCGAATGGTGCCAAAAGCGAATCGAATCAAATGTCAAACACTGTTCGAATGTTTTTCGAATAACAAATAGCCGGTTATTCCCTATAATACAAAACGGTGTTACACGTAAAATTTCCGCGCAACTGGTCGCTCGAGACACTTTGCGTGCATTCGCGGGCTTCTTTCATGCTCGGAAAAACACCTTTATGTAGCACGTATCTAGCAGCAGAAAGCTGTATCGGGAGTTTTTCATGTTGGTGCACAATTTTTTCATGGACACTTTTCATCTAATTATAATATATGACAAATTGAATAATTAATTAAGATTAATTAGGTAATTATAGGCGGAATGCAAAAAGTAATCTATATATCTCCAAGCGACGGCAAACAACGTGACCTTGGTTCTGTCCAGCTACGTGGCATTTGCATATTTTCACATTTTGATGCACGACAGTTGGGACACCCTGCATATGCTACTCATTTATAACAAACTTAACGAAAGTTAAATTTCGCTGCAGCTATAGCCTTTAAGCATATTATGGTGACCCAGTGACGTCCGATTCACTGCCCGTTCGCAGGACCTGATTTCCCCGGAGGAGCTTCAGTGGCGGCGTCACCATGATCAGCTCTGCCACGATCCCGTTCGTGATCCCCAAGTGGGGCGTCTTTCTGCTGGCGCAGATTCTGTCCATACTGCAGATGAGCCAGCCACCCAGCATGAACTACTACCACACCGAGAAGCTGCACGAAGAGTACGACTACGTCATCGGTCAGGCACTGACGCCGCTTCACGCGACACTATATATCCTCCTAAAAAAGCTCTTGTACAATACACTGCACATTGTCTTCAACTTTTTTTTCTTCGAAATTCACTCGAAAGTGATTACGCAAAATATTCCATGTGGGTACGAGTTGCGGTGCATGTGTAAATGTAAAGAAGTGGTTTACTCATATCCTCGTAACCCCCTTTCGATAATTTTGAGACTCAGTTGATATAGACCTATGTATCGTCCCAGACGGCTGAAAGCAACCTTTGAGGTGCGTGTCGAAATCACCGAGATTGCATAAAAATATCGCACGTGGCAGTAACATGGCAATGTACTACATGTAGTTCCATGTTCATCTCTGCGTTTAGGCAATGAAATGTAGTTTTTACCACAGTAAACTTGAGGAGATGATAGAGATAGTTATTTTTTTCACGTGCATGGAGACCAAGTTGTGGCATCTAACCGTGGTATTGAAATTTTAAAAATTGTTTTTCAAATCCATAATATAACAGCAGACAATAAAAACCACCTTGAAGGCCGTTTATATCCATACCTGTGTTCGGGTCTCAGGAGGATATACTCTTAAAGCGTACCGATCATGCACATCACCAGACGTTAACGGTAGGGGTGTGCGAATATTCAAAAAATTTTGAATAAAGAATGGAGTATTGCACAATTCTATTCGGTCTTGGAATCGAACCTTCGGTATTCGTAAATATGGATCTATTTTGAATAAATTAAGTCCTCTAGCATGCACAACCAAACATGCAGATCGAGCAATATTGTAAGTTTCATTCTGGAGGCCATAGGTGACATCAAACGCGAGAAGCTACGTATAGTGGAGAAAGATATACATCGCTCATGGAGCCATACTGTCGCTTCTAAACCGTCATCCGCACTCTCTTATGAACTCCGGGCATGCAAACTTCTTATTTGTTCTGTGTGTATCATTTGGGCTATAATTAAACAATGATTACGTTCAATGTTAGGACAGAAATTTGCGAACATTGCGAATATTCTAGGATATGAACATCGTCTTATATTAATGGTTGAAATTACTATTTCGTATTCAAAGACTATTCGAAAAGCATTCGATATTCGATTCACTCAATTCGTTGCTGGCACTATTCGATTCGGTCTCAGAAATTGTTATTCGCCTACCCATCCTGTCATTTATATAGGCGATGGCCACTGTCATACTCTTTCCTTCCTTCCTTCCTTCTTCCTTGCTTTATTTATTCTATCTGGCTCATACCCGCATATCCAATGCGGGCATGCGGCACACGTGACTTTTTGCGTGACTACGCCGCCACCGAAATCTGTAACGCAATACAAGCTTCGCTTGAAAAAAGAAGCGAACTGGTGAAAGCTAGCACGGTTCCCCCTACTACTACGTCTCTCATAGCCCTATTGCACCGCAATGGTGCACTGGGGCCAAGTGGAAGAGCAGTCGCCTCGTTTGCGTTCGGCACTGCGTTCGAATCCCGGTGCCGCCGGAAACCCACATGGCTTTTCTAATGGGTAGAGATGCCCCCCGGATTGGTGCACGGCTACTTGTAGGGGTTCGCATCTCGGAAGGGGGCCCTATATAGATAATTCTAGGCGTGGTTCCGGGGTGCCCCATGTCTAACCGCAGATGGCCTTGTTCCAGGGCATCCGCCGCAGCTCTGGGAGGGAGACTAGAGCTGACGCTGGGTATACGTACCAGTAAAATGGGTACACGCGCCCTCCCGGCCGGGTGGTCGGCCATTATGGGACATCAACGCGTGGAAAGGGGCATTTCTCCAGAACCCGAGGGCGTCCTCCCCACCAAATAGGTGCCTCGGGATGCCACAGGAGAAATTGCCGTCGTTGGAGCGACCCAGACCCCCTTTCTCGACGGACCAGTGGGTGCCCGGTAGCGGTGGGAATAAAACTCACGACCTCCCGCAGCCGAGGCGGGCGACCTACCACTGCTGCGGTTGATTTGGGACGTTAAATCGCCGATTTCGTATCTATTTTCCAACGGCATCTGAGAGACGAGAGCAGGAAGTTGTAGGAAAAAAGAAAGATTACCAGGACATTATACTTAACTTGCTTGCCTCTATATGCTTGTCCGTTATGTCACAGAGTACTGGTGATCAATGATAACGAACATCCCTGGCCCAGACTTTCAAGGATATGTACTGTCGGGTATTGTTAGCTGTTGTTATGTAACTTGAAACTCAATGCTGTAGTAGTATACCGGGTGTTCAAAATTAAGGCTTTACAGAATTTTTAAAAATCGCCTGTGGCAGGTAGCATAATCCTTATTGTTGAGCTGAGTCATTCGAAGAGGCAGACGTTAGTAGCACGATAAATCGAAGCACATACTCAACTAATTAACAAAAATTGATTAATGAACTTCTTAGTTAACTACTTGACGACACATATTGCAATTTACGAATTGTAGCCGGCGAGTTTGCGAGACGCATCTACTTGAATTGAATTTCCAGGATGACACCAGTTTCGAGATATTTCCCAAACTGTGTGACGAAATACATGGGCGTTTGTTATTTTTATGCTTCAATGTATAAAACAGCATTTTCGTAAAAAAAGTAAGTGGAACAACAGTGCTTTTTTAAGGCGAGTTTGATGGCGCATATCTCCAAGCTGGCGTCATTCTGGAAATTTATTCCAAGTGGATACGCCTGACAAGCCCACCGGCTGCAATACGCAAGTTGCAATTTATGTCGTAAAGTAATCAACTAAAAAGGTAAGTAGTAATTTTTTAAATGAGTTTAATATGTGTTTTGATTTGTCGCGCTACTAATGTCCGCCTCATCGAATAGCCCAGCTCAATGATGAGAGTTATGTTGCCTGCCACAGGGGATTTCTAAAAATTCTGTAAAGCTTAGAAATGAACACCCTGTATATCATCATCATCAGCCTATATTTATGTCCACTGAAGGACGTAGGTCTCTCCCGGCGATCTCCAATTACCCCTGTCCAGCGCCAGCTGATTCCAACTTGAGCCTGCAAGTTTCCCAATTTCATCACCTCAAATCCTCTGCCATGCTCGACTGCGCTTCCCTCCCTTGACACCTATTTTGTAATTCCAATGATCCACCGATTATCTACCATACGCTTTACATGGCCTGCTCAGCTTCATTTTTTTCTTTTAATGTCAACTGAAATATCGCCTACCCCTGTTTGATCTCTGATCCACATCGCTCTCTTCCTTTCTGTTAACGTTACGCTTAACAATTACCGTTCCATCGCTCTTTGTGCGGTCCTTAACTTGTTCTCGAATTTGCTTAACCTCCAAGTTTCTGCCCCACATGTTAGTACCGGTAGAAAGCAATGATTGTACACTATCCTTTTCAACAACAGTTGTATGCTTTCAGTCAGCATTTGGTTGTGCCTGCCGCATGCACTCCAACAAATTTTTATTCTTTTGTGATATTCTTTTGTAAATTTTATTCAAATGATCAGGGCCCCTTTGAGTAAATAATATAGATAAATGTACAAATTCAAGAGGCTGACTTGCGATCATGAATACTTGTTCCCTTGACAGGCTATTGAACATTATTACCTTTGCATTTTGCATAATAATCGTCAACCCTACTCCTATACTTTCTCAGTTAAGGTCCTCAATCATTGGTTGCAATTCATCCCCAGTGTTAGTGAATACGACAATGTCATCTGCAAACCGATGGTTGTTGAGATATTCGCTGCGCTGCAGCGGCAGCGTAGCGTAGGGGAACTTGTGTCCAACCTTGTGTGGCAGTTGGAGGATCTGATTTCGTGCGAAACTTCGATTCCGAGCAGCCCCCTTTCCTCATTGACCCATAAGCCTGCGCTGACATATGCCCCATGCAGTCGGTGGTGGTTCGGCGGGCTGCGTGCTGGCCAACCGACTATCTGCCGACAGGGGGGTCAGCGTCCTCCTGATCGAGGCCGGCGGACCGGAAGACGCCACTACGGAGGTGCCGCTGTACGCGCTTCTCCACTACCACGGACCCTACGATTGGAACTACGTCACCGAGAAGCAGGAGCACTCCTGTCTGTCTCTCAAGGACCAGGTACGAGAACGCTCGTCTTTTAGCGCGATTACGCCCTGCATATTCATAGTAATAGTTGCACGTTTATCGGCATCAGGGGTTTGTCTTCTCGCTTTGTGGCATCCGACTCCACTTACCGTGCACCGTTTCGAAGCAGACGATGGAACGTTTCTGACAGCAGTGAAGCTATTGCCGACGGTTTTTCTAGCAGAGATACGTTAAAGTTAATTTTCTTCAAATGTACGTACGCCCATAGGTGGTGCACGTACCGTTGTCATTACTGCGAAATTAAATTTCAATGTGGAAGCATTTTGCAGGGGAGGTAGAGGCGGTCAACGAATTGGCGACGTCGTAGAATTCTCCACCTCCGCCTTATAGGCGTAGGAGGAGAAAAGGAGGAAGTGCCTTGCCTCCCATTTTAATTGCTGCTTTTGAAATCGGAAACAGGCACACACACAGTGCTGTTTGTGTCTGCTTCTATTTCGGTCCTCGTCCGGTCGCGCTTGCACGTTGTAATATAATATTACTTACATTGCCAATGGATAAATAGCCAACTCGTATTACAGAGAGCCAGTGAGAAAAACTTCGGCGTCGATTTTTCGTGTGATAAACCCTCGCTTTCAGTAGAAGCAAATACACTAATACGGCATTACAATAGCGTTTTAAATTACGGTTAATAAATTACTCTCGATAACGTCAAAAATACATTGCAAAACAGCAGCACTGCGAAAGCTCCACGTAGAGCTGAAGTGCCAGCGCCTGGCTGAGAGAAAGATACAAGCTTTATTGATATGTCTGAGAGGTTAGCTTAGATGATTGCCCGACATGCAGTTTTAGATGCTGGGTGATGGTTATGATATACCCATTGACCACATAAAGACAAGCTAATAAACAAGTTCATTTAAAAATATCAAGGAAAAAAAAGACAGCAGTGCCGTTTTCATAATTATTTGCGTGCACAAACTTGACCTGCAGCAGCAAAACAAAAGTGCAGCCTAGTACACCATACTTAACTTTGGCGGGGAGTGCACATCGAGGTAACTTATTCAAACAGTCTGGGACACAGTATAGTGATGAGGCCGTTTCTCATACCATGTTGAATAATATATTTTCCTATATTGGCTTTTCTGGCTGAGCTGACGAGCACGCGCCTATATAGGGAATCTTGAATTCGCAAGACCAAAATGGGGTTTGATACTGCAGATTCTGTTATTTATATCTTGCCACTTTAACATGTAAAGCTGCTAACCATGTTAGTATACCCTAACACTTTATTTAAATGGTGTGCGAGGCAAGCTTAAAAAAATAAAACTAGATCTTGTTTGGGGGCTTCATGTCGATTTGGTGCTCGTAGGATGTGTGTATTTGACCGCTTTACACCCGTCAAAATGAATCAATTTGAGGCCTTCTAAAGCACATAGGACAGCAAAAAAGGCCTCCAAATCAAGCTTTGAAGGAACAATACACAGCAAGTTAACGTAGCTATTAACGGGGCAGTAATATTGCGTAATTAGCGCGAAAAAATACCCAAATGAGACTCAGATGCGCTCATCCAAACTCGTGTGCTTAAAACCAGAACTGTGGCTTCACTCAACGAAAAATCTGGGCAGATCCTGGAGATAGTGCAGTCTAAACAACAAAGAACCTGGTACGCTAATGCGCCCAAGAAGACTTAGTCTTTTCTCGATGTCAACCGCTGTTGACCCGCCTTTTTTCTTTTTTTACGCGATAGCGTTAAGGGCTCCGTGTCGCAGAAAATCCGGCGTCGGTGTCAATGTAAGCGCCGGCGTTGTTGGCGGAAATAATCATCCCGAACCACATCATCCCGAACCACATCATCCCGAACCACATCATCCCGAACCACATCATCCCGAACCACATCATCCCGACCGGGCAGGCCCTTCGCGTGGCGCAAGGCGTTAGTGAACAAAAATTGAATTTCTCAAGTAAAATCCATGAGAAAAATCGGAAAGTACTACTTAACCGTACACAACCTACAGACGAGATAGCGTAGGACTGTAGTTTGAATATACGAGAAAAAAAGCCTGTTAAGCGGCCAGGGATATTAGAATTATATCGCGTTCCACTCTTAAAGGCGAAGCTTAAGCGTCCTCCGAAATTTTTTCTTAATAAGAGCTTTTATCATCATCATCATCGAACGTGCATTTAAGCTTCATCGCAGGCCGTCGTCCAGTTTTGGATAACCAGACGTATACTTGAGCCCGATTCCATGGATGGATGCTTTGAGCGTCCCCTTTGAAACGGGGCATCTTGGGCGTGTGCAGCGCAGCCCGTGGCCGCGAGGCAAAGCTCTTGGCGGCTCCAGCGTCATCAACTTCATGCTGTACGTGCGGGGCAACCGACGCGACTACGACAGCTGGGCGCACGACTACGGAGCCAAGGGCTGGAGCTACGACGAGGTGCTGCCACACTTCAAGAACATCGAGAAGTGCCACATCAAAGAGTACTCGGACAACGGTGAGCACACGCGCTGTATACACGGTGCGCCGTCAACAACCGCGAGTGACGCAGCGGAGATTCATTCGCTTGCGTCACAAAGAGCGTATGACAACACGCTGATGTCACTTGTGGAAACACTGAAGCCAAATTTAAGAGAGGCCACGGGGGCACTGATTTGTTATGTTCCATTCAAATGTAGAAATATTGAGGAAAATGGAAGTGAAAGTGGACGAAAACACAACTTACCGCAAGTGGAATTCGAACACATACGTTCCGACTTATGCATGCGGTACTTTACCGTGATGACGATGTTTATTGGCATCCCCTTTGAAACGGAACGGAAACAAATAGTCCCCTAGGCTGCTTGATGTTTCCAGGTTGTATTACATCTATTATTATGTAGCCTTTTGCCTATCTGAGCTCGATATTTAATTTCGTGTCTATGAAGTCTATCACTATTTGCTACACCTCCGGCTCTATCAAGCTCTTCCCTGCCTTTCTTCCACCAATACTCTAATACCGACTAAGCTACCGCGGCGCCATACCTCAGGCCACTTTCTTGGCTATTAGTTAGAGGTGGGCGAATAGCTGCTTTTTCTAGTTCAAACCGTATACGAATTGTAAGTATCGAATCAAATATCGAATAGTCAAACCCAGATGCATAATAAATCTTGCTGTTGGAAGATTTATTCAGTATAATTAGGTACCACGTCCTGTACTGACTGGAACAAAAGACGGCTATCAGGGACAAAAAAAATTTAAGCACAAGATCACTAATTGTCATTAAAAACTGCAGGATTGGCCTCTCACTAACTTTAAAGGATGGCATCAAGCAAGCTTAAAAACGCAAAATAAATGGTAAACGAAAAAAGATCAGAGCCTGTGGAAAAAGAAAACAAAAAAACTGGTGAAGGATTTGTGTGTCTAATCGCCACATGTAAAAGAAGCCGTTGAAAAAAAAAAACATGAGGTTGTAGCATAAAAGATAAAGCTTCTACAAGACTAGAGTGATAAAAACGGTGAATAGCAGACAAGCAAAGGTCACTGTTGTATCCGAAGCGGGAAGCACGGGCTTCAAGAAACGGCTTTATTGCCCGTGCTGCATACTGGCAGCATAAAGCAACTATTGACAGTGATACCACGCATGAACAAGAATATATACAGCTGAAGATACACTCGCGCATGCGCAACAGTATGGTGATGTCACTATCACTTGATCATCAAACGGCGGTAGACACGTGCAGTATTCCAGATAGCGACACAACACTTCCTTTCCTACTAGATCAGGAACGGTCGTAGCCCCAACGCTCAGGAGGCCGTCTTTCCCGGTTGCTCCGTCTTAGTGGATATGTTCATTATCGGTTGAACCCTGGTCTGACAGCCGTGGTTCAACTTGAGGCTCTGGCTGAACAACAGGCAGCGGAGGAAAGGCGACCTCGGACGCGTGTGGCAGGCACATTTCCCTGCTATCTTGGTTCTCGTCGTCAAGCACAGAATTTCGCAAATGATTTGCATGTACAAAACGCACTTTGTTTGCAGTAACAACCAAATACGTAGTTGGAGACTTCACTCGCGTAACTTTCCCAGAAAGCCACTTCACCGACTCGCATCGAACGAACCAGCACACGGTCACCAACTGCAAAATACCGCGGCTTCGCACTGCGCTTATCTGCTGACCGTTTCACCCTTTCTGTTTTCTCAGTCGTATCACTTGTCAGATTCGGTCTCAGCAGGGTCAATCGTGTTTCCTCAATCGGGACCGAAATTTCCTTCTCAAAAACAATTCGGCGGGAGTCTTTCCGGTGAATGTGTGCGGCGTTGTTCCATAGCACAAACCAAGGTTGTCTATTCTGTGTTGCAGGGTTCTAGTACTGCCTTTTTCTCTGTCCTCCAGAAATTGCTTGAACAGTGCCGTCTTTGTAGTCTGTACAGCACGATACACCGCCCCGTTAGATTGCGGGTGGTATGGAGGCGTGAATGTGTGCTTTACACGGTACGCTTTCAGAAAAACTTTGGAACTCCTCGGCACGGATTTGCGGCCCGTTATCTGTTACCATGTGCAGCAAACAGATCTAACCACTGCAACTGTCATGGCGGCCGTCGTCGTGTTACACACTTTAACTTCCAACCACTTACTATAAACATCAACTGCTAAAGGAACGTTTTCCCTTCTTTCTCGGCAAAATCAAGATGCACCCTTTCCCATGGGTGTTAACACGTTTTCCAGGGAGTCAAAGGCGCTGGCTGTGCAACTGTTTGCACACTGACAAATGCTGCACTTTCGTACAGTTTCCTCAAGCGCCCCATCAATTACTGGCCACCAGACCATTGACTTTGCAACCATTTTCATCTTTGCGATTCCCAGGTGCTGTTCGTGCAGCAAGTTGCGTACAACATTCTGCAAACATTTCGGAACGATTACTCTATTCGTCCAAACAACGCAACCAGCTTAAACAGGAAGTTCAAAACGTCGAACCCAAAAAGGTTGCAATTCCCGAGAAACAGCTTTTGGACAGCCACGCCATATCATGTCGCGACCTGCTGTTAGTAGTTTGTCGCGTGTTTCACGCTCGATGTCCTTTGCTGTCAGAGGAAGATCGTCCAGAGTGGAAAAAAATTCTTAAGTTTTATCTGCTCTCTCTGGCAATGACAGTGTAGATAAAGCATCTGCATGACCAATTGCCGTACCAGGCTTGTGAGCTATCTTATAGCTGTAGTTAGCTAGGAAAGCGAACCATCGGTGTACCCTAGCAGTGGCCACAGCACTGGCTTTCCTTTTCGGGTGGAAGAGCACGGTTAGAGGTTGGTGGTCTGTTAACACATTGAAAGCTCGAGCATACAGGTAGTTGTGAAATCTTTTCACACCAAACAACGCTCAAAGCTTTTTCGATCAGGCCATAATTACGTTCAGTGGGTGATTGTGACCACGACGCAAATGCAATCGGTTTGTCTTAACCGTTCACGACATGCAACAAAACCGCACCAAGACCATATTCGGAGGCGTCACACGTTAGCTGTATTTCTTTTTTGACATCGTACAACTCGAGAACATTGTCATTTGTCAGCATTTCTTTAGAAGCCCTAAATGCATCATCACACTGACACGCTGTTTCTCTGCGCAACAAGTCATGCAGGGGTTCTAGAACCGTAGCTAAGTTAGGCGAAAATTTTGAGGAGAAATTAATCAAACCCAAAAAGGCTTCCAGCTGAGTCACACTGTCCGGTTTTGGCGCATGCTTTATGGCTGCTACTTTATCCGCAGGGGGATGCAAGCCATTTTTGTCAACTTCATAGCCCAGGTATCTTATTCGTTGTTGGAACTTGCACTATCAGTGTTTGTTGACCCTATGCCATGTTTTCGTAGGCGTATGAGCACCTGCTCCAACCTGTCATAGCACTGCTTTCGATCTTCGCCTGCTATGATGACGTCATCTAAGTAACAAGCGGTGCCAGACAGCCCGTGTAGGATTTGGTCCATCACGGCTTGAAACACTGCCGGCGCGCAGGCTACGCCGTATGGCAAGCGTCGTCTTGCCCTCGCTCGTCCAATGCGAGCTGCAAGTACGCCTTGGACAAATCCAGAACAGAAAACACGGCTCCGCCGTCTAACGTTGCAAATATGTCCTCTGGCAGAGGGAGCGCGTACTGGTCAACTTAAATTGCACGGTTTACCGTGACACGGTGATCACCACATAGCCGAAGCTCCTCGCTGTTTTTCTTTGGATCAATCACCGGAGGGGTCGCCCAAGTACTGTGGCGCACCCGGTATACGACTCCAGCTTTTTCAAAGTTGGCCAGTTCTTGCTCGACTTGCTCGCGCATCGCGTACGGCACCGGTCGCGCCTTACAGAATACCGCTGAAGCATTCTCATTAACACCAATGCTTGCCTTGAAGCCTGTTATTGCTCCGTAACCAGGCTCGAGCACGTCACGATATTTGTCAGGTAAGGTATTTCCTTCGTCAGTGCGCTCACTTGCATCAATTCATGCCACCGCATTTTGACTTTACAGAGGCAGTTGCAGCCAAACAACGTAGGTATTCTCACGCCTTCAGTCTCTTACTAAATTACTAAAGGCAAATGAAAGCACTGCTCATAGTAGCTCACTTCAACATCAATTATTCCTATGGTATCAACCGGCGTGCCATTGTACGTAACAAGTTTGATATCAGCTTACCTGAAATTAGCACTTGGGAAATGCTTCGCGCACTCTGCTTCCGACATTACGGAAACTGCCGCTCCTGTGACTAGTTCCATGGGTACCTCTTTCCCGTTCTACCGTACATTTATTACAATGGCAGGACTGCCCGAACGGTTATCGGTGTGACAAAGCGTAAGCAACTCTATGTCCGGAGGTTCCGGCTCTAATTGGTGTACAACTCTGCTTTTGCACATTTTCGCGATATGACCTTCCTTTTGACACTTATAACAAGAGCTGTTCAAGAACGGACAATTAGAGTTGCGTGCCGCCCCCCGCATCGATGACAAATTGACTTAGCTCTTTGCATCGAAGTCCTTGGTATCGGCTTGTCGGGGCCGTAGCCGCTGGATGCCCCTGCCTCTGAGTGCGGTCGCAGCTTCGATGATTTGCTCTGCCAGTGGACGTCGCTGCTGCTGTACGACTGCGCAGTGTTGTTTTCCGCAACCATTCCCAATGCATCTCTCGCTGCCATCTCCTTGGCTGTAGCGATGTTGCAAACACGGTCCCAGGTGAGCTCGGTGTCGGTCATCGCCAGCAACCGGCAACGTATGACCTCGGAATTCAGACCTGCTATCAAGCGGTCCCGAAGTGCATGAAGCTGTTCCATGAAGCTGCCAAAATCACATGGGGCGGCCTATTTCTTGAGCTGGACCACGAAGTCTGTGACACTTTCTTGAGGTGCCTGCTTCCTTTGATTAAAGTGGTATCTTTCGCTCACCACTGAGTGCCTTCGGGAATAGTGCTTCTGCAGCGCCGCCGCGACTTCCTTGTACGTCGATGTGCTGGGCGTCTTTGGTAGGAGCAGGCTCCGGAGCGTCACATACGCTTCTTCTCCGATGGCGCTCAGGAATAGATGCAGCTTCTGGGCCTCGGCGACCTCATTAGCCATGGTGTACAGTTCGAAGCGTTCGACGAAGACGTCCAAGCTTCTGCTGTTGGAATCAAATTCCGGTAGCTCGCGGACCGCCGTTGCCATCTTCTGCTCTTGTATCCTACCCTCGTCGCCAGTTTGTTGTATCCGAAGAGGGAGGCACAGACTTCAAGAAACGGCATTATTGTCCGTGTTGCATACTGGCAGCATAAAGCAACTATTGACAATACTATATATAGCATACATGAACAAGAATATATCAAGCCCTAGATACACTCGCGCATGCGCAACAGCATGATGATGTCACTATCACTTCATCATCAAACAGCGGTAGACACACGTGCCGTATTCCAGATAGCGACACAACAGTCACATGCTGTCACGTAGACTTCCACCGCGAAACCGATAAGAAAGCCTGCATACCCCAATTTCTTTCTGCATTGCGTCGAAATTTGTAGTTCTTTGATTCACTTCTGATAATTTGCGACACTTTGTTTGACAGACGGAGAACTGTGACAATACTTTATCAGTCGGTTGTCACGACATATTTGGTTGGTTTCGAATATTTGAAAATACCGAACAGTTTCTTTTTTTTAAGATTGCGAATGGATATAGTGCGCAACGTTCGATTCGCATTCGGAACTCCGAATATTCATTCATACCTAGTCTTTCTGTATGTGTACTATATATTTATTCCCGTGAGTGTTAGTCAGCGCCACTCACGGTCATAGCGGCGGATGGGGAACATATTGTTGCAGGAAGAAAGCAGGCCCACGAGTGTAGAAGGATGTATATTTACAAGCGAAGAAATATGGCGTTCAGGCAACGGCCAGAGACTTCGTCTTCCTCTCGTTCGCGTCACCTTCTTCTTTCCCTTCACCGTAACATCACCCTCCCGGTGGGGTTAGCTCCGTCCCGGTGCAGGTTATGGAGCGTCGCTTAATGGGGAGACATAGGGCTTGAGCCTGGCGACGTGAACAACATCGCTGGTGACGTTGGGAGACACTGAAGGCTGACCGACTGGGGCGATCTCGTATGTCACGTCGGAGAGTTGTCGTAATATCTGGTATGGACCAGAATAACGGGAAAGGAGTTTTTCCGACAAGCCGACTCGACGTGAAGGCGTCCAGAGAAGGACAAGGGAACCAGGTGAAAAATGGTGGTCTCGGTGCCGAAGGTCGTAGCGTCGTTTTTGAGAAGCTTGCGAGACTGTGAGGCGATGACGCGCGATCCTCTCGGGCCTGGGCGGCTAAGGCAATAGCATCGCGAGCGTAACCAGTGCTGGGTGATTGTACTGCGGAAGGTAGCAACGTGTCGAAGGGCAAGGTGGGGTCGCGGCCATACAAAAGGTAAAATGGGGAGAATCCGGCAGTATCGTGACGGGACGAGTTGTATGCGAAAGTGATGTACGGTAAAGCGACGTCCCAGTCGCGGTGATCGCCGGAAACGTACAGGGCCAGCATTTCGGTTAGTGTGCGGTTGAGTCGTTCGGTGAGGCCGTTCGTTTGAGGGTGGTATGCGGTAGCGAGCTGGTGTTCTGTAGAACAGGAGCGGAGCAGATCATCGACGACCTTCGAGAGAAAGTAGCGGCCGCGATCCGTGAGTAACTGGCGAGGGGCGCCGTGGTGCAGGATGACGTCGTATAGTAGGAAGTCGGCGACATCTGTAGCGCAGCTGGTTGGCACCGCTCGTGTAATGGCATATCTCGTGGCATAATCTGTTGCTACAGCAATCCATTTGTTTCCTTTCATAGAAATAGGAAAGGGGCCAAGGAGGTCGAGGCCCACACGGAAGAAGGGCTCTGTAGGGATAGCAATTGGTTGAAGCAAACCAGCAGGAGGCATAGCAGGCGTCTTGCGGCGCTGACACAGGTCGCAAGAAGTGACATAACGGCGCACAGAGCGATAAATGCCGGGCCAGAAGAAGCAGCGCCGCAGGCGGTCGTAAGTGCGAGTGATGCCCAGATGTCCAGCAGTAGGAGCGTCGTGAAGTTGCTGGAGCACGGCCAGTCGAAGGTGCTTTGGAACGACTAGGAGCAGCTCCGGGCCATCAGGACGAACACTACGACGGTATAAAGTTCCATCGCGCAAGGTGAACATCCGCAGAGACGGGTCATTAGGCGAGGAGCTCAGGCGTTCCATAAGTGTTCGAAGAACAGGATCTTGGCATTGCTCGTCGCCAATATGGAGAAAGCCGGAAGAGACAGAATACTGATGTCCGAGTCTGCATCGGTATCGTCCGGTTGATCCACAGAATTGCGGGACAGGCAGTCAGCGTCTTTATGCAGGCGCCCTGACTTATACGTAATAGAAAATGTATATTCTTGTAGACGCAATGCCCAACGTGCAAGTCGTCCAGTTGGGTCCTTCAAAGAGGAGAGCCAGCAGAGGGCGTGATGATCGGTTACGACGCAGAAGCTCCGACCGAAAAGGTACGGCCGAAATTTCGCGACCGCCCATACGAGCGCGAGGCATTCCCTCTCAGTGATGGAGTAATTTCGCTCGGGCGTGGAAAGAAGGCGGCTGGCGTAAGCGATTACACGGTCGTGGCCCTGTTGACGTTGAGCGAGGATAGCGCCGATGCCATAACCACTCGCGTCAGTTCGTACTTCAGTAGGTGCAGAAGGGTCAAAGTGTGACAGAATCGGGGAGGTTGTAAGCCGCTCGATCAGGGTAGAGAAGGCTTGCTCCTGCAGTGGTCCCCAAGAGAAAGAGGCATCTTTCTTAAGAAGGTCAGTGAGAGGGCGAGCGATGTCGGCAAATTGTTTCACAAATCGTCGGAAATAAGAGCATAAGCCCAGAAAACTACGGACATCGTTTGTTGAACAAGGTACAGGAAAATTGCGCACAGCGTGGACTTTCTGTGGATCAGGTTGGATTCCGGCGGCGTTTACGAGATGGCCGAGCATGGTAATTTCACGGCGACCGAAATGGCACTTGGAGGAGTTTAGCTGAAGGCCAGCCCTGCGAAACACGGAGAGTATGGTCGTGAGGCGCCTCAGGTGGCTCTCAAAGTTCGACGAAAAGACAATCACATCGTCGAGGTAACAGAGGTATGTAGACCACTTCAAGCCGCGCAGCAGAGAGTCCATCATGCGCTCGAATGTAGCTGGCGCATTGCATAATCCAAAGGGCATGACTTTAAATTGGTACAGACCGTCCGGTGTGACGAAGGCGGTTTTCTCGCGGTCCATCTCGTCGACGCTAATCTGCCAATACCCGGAGCGGAGGTCAATTGATGAAAAGTATTGGGATCCGTGAAGGCAGTCAAGAGCGTCGTCAATGCGAGGCAGGGGATAAACATCCTTCTTTGTTATCTTGTTGAGGTGACGGTAGTCAACGCAGAAGCGCCACGAGTTGTCTTTTTTCTTTACTAAGACAACCGGTGATGCCCACGGGCTACTGGAAGGTTCAATGATGTCCTTGTCCATCATCTTGTCGACCTCTTTCTGGATTATGGCCCTTTCTGTTGCGGAGACACGATATGGCCGCCTATGATTGGGGCTGGCGTCACCGGTGTTGATGCGATGCGTGACAACAGATGTCTGACCAAGTGGACGGTCGTCCAAATCAAAGATATCCCGATAAGATGACAGGAGGTCACGAAGAGCTGTTGTTTGCTCGGAAGGAAGGTCAGGGGCGATCATCTTACAAACATCGTCCGCAGGCGTCGAGCACGAAGGAATGGGTGACAAAGGTGCGTTGGTACTCAGGAAGGATTCGGAGGCCAAAGAAGAAATCTCAAATTCATCCAAAGGAGTGATAAGTGCGACGGCAATGCCGAGTGGCAGCACATGCGGCGAAAATCCAAAATTGAGGATGGGCACCCGAGCGCAGTTTTCGAGGATCCGGATTAAGGTGCTCGGTAGGGAATATTTCGTGACAAAACCACGTCAGTAAGCGGAGACACGACGTACTCGCCATCAGGTACGGGAGGACAGGGCGTCAGGAGGACATTGGTAGCCGCCTGTGGAGACAGCCGTGCAAACTCAGCAGAACATAAGCGGTGTGAAGCACAAGTTGTTGCGTCTGCGTCGGCAGGAAGCGGCAGATCCAGCTGTACAACACCTGCGGAGCAGTCAATTTGGGCAGAGTGTTTCGAAAGGAAGTCGAGGCCGAGAATGAGGTCGTGTGGACAGTGCTCGAGGACGATAAATAAAACAACGCTATAATGGCCCGCAATGGTCACACGTGCTGTGCACATTCCAAGAACAGGTGAAGTACTCCCATCGGCGACTCGCACAGTGCACGGTACGGCGGGAGTCAGAACCTTTTTGAGCCTTCGGCGGAGAGCAGCGCTCATAACTGAAAGCTGCGCTCCTGTGTCAACGAGAGATGTGACAGGAACACCATCAACTTCAATGTCCAGTAGGTTTCCACGTGTAGGCCGGGTCAACAGAGGATTTGTGGGCCGGGTCGGAGTTGCAGCTTCACCTCCGGGAGCTGCACCGCCTAGTTTCCCGAAGGGAAGCGACCGGTTGCAGATGGGGACGAAGAGCGGTGAACGAGAGGCGAACGGGACCGACGGCCTTGCGGAGACGGGGAGCGGCTGAATCGTGGTGGAGCACTGTCGGCGTTGATGTTCCGAGGCGGCGTGTAGGGCGAGAAAGTGCGATTGTCTGGTACTTGGCGGTAGTGACTCGGAGACGACCACCGAGGAGACGACGACCAGCGATTACGGCAATGACGGGCGATGTGTCCAATACCGGAACAATTAAAACAGATGGGTCTGTCATCCGGTGTGCGCCAGTCAGCGGGGTTGCGGCGGAGTGGCGGGAAGCTTTGCGTCTGGGAGCGAGCGGCCGGAGAAATCTGGTAGGTGTTCGTATGGCGGACCGAGCAGAGAGATGGAATGCCCAAACTCGCTATTTCTTCCCGAACGACCACTTGTATAAGCGAGATAGCGGGTACACTTTCCCGACAGTCGGAACGAATTGAAGCCGGAGCCATGGCCTCAAGCTCACGGCGAACGATACGCGTTAGATCTTCTGATCCTGTCGGCTGAACGAACCGCGGCGGGTCTGCGCACGAAGATGTCGCGGCGGTATTGGGCAGCCTGTCGAAATGTTGAGGGACGCGGCGGCCTTTCGCTTGTTCGAAGCGCCGGCACTCCTTTATAATTGCATCCACAGTGGCACAATCCTTACACATCAGGAGATTGAAGGCGTCGTCTGCAATACCTTTTAGTATATGACCAATCTTGTCCGCCTCGGTCATGGTGTTATCAGCCTTGCGGCAGAGAGCCAGCACATCCTGTATGTACACGACATAGGATTCTGTGGACGTCTGAGCGCGGCATGCAAGTTCTTTTTTTGCTGCCAACTGACGACCGACAGGTCTGCCAAACAGGTCACGCATTTTTTCTTTGCAGACATCCCAGCTTGTTAGGTCAGCTTCATGCGTATCGTACCATTGCTTCGCAGTTCCTTTCAGATAAAACATGAGGTTTGCTAGCATCATTGTTGGACCCCACCTGTTGTTGTCGCACACTCGTTCGTACATCGCAAGCCAGTCCTCAACGTCGGTGTTGTCCGTGCCACAAAATGTCCCCGGGTCCCGCAGATGAGTGAGGATGACCGTTGGCGTGGACTGCTGAGGCGTTGTCGGTTGTGTCGGTTGATCTGCCATTGTGGCGGCAGGTAGATGACGTCCACTGCGAAGTTCCGTGATTGTACCCAGTACCTTCCACCAAAATGTTGCAGGAAGAAAGCAGGCCCACGAGTGTAGAAGGATGTATATTTACAAGCGAAGAAATATGGCGTTCAGGCAACGGCCAGAGACTTCGTCTTCCTCTCGTTCGCGTCACCTTCTTTTTTCCCTTCACCGTAACAATATTTTTAACCTCCGAAGTCGAGCATGCAGTACACGATCTTAGGAGCCGGCAAAATTGAATAACCTTGGAGGCCAATAAACCCTCGTGCGATGCTTTACCAGTTAAGCGGCTTTACCATAGCAGCCGTCCTCCTGTCCGTTATCTTGGGTGTACAGTGGGTGTATACAATCTAGCCCTGTCACCCGTAATTCGGGAGGTCGGGGTTCGGTTCTCACGTATCTGCATCTGGTTGTCTTTTCGTGCACGTTCGTTTCTCTTTTCCTTTATATTTCTACATTTCAAATGATTATAACAGTCTGCTTTGCTTATGCGTTCTCGGGCTTCACTGTTTGTTTTCTTCATACGGTTTTAACTAACGAAAATCCCTTCAGATCACCTTACTCGACTCCCTCTGTGGAGTTCTATTTGTGTAGTTGCACATCGAAAGGCACCGTTACTAGCTTGCAAGCAGCTGATTTTGAAGCAGAGCCACCATGGAGAGTGGGACTAAACACCGTCAACATTCTTCGCACTTGCTCGACAGAAATATATATATATATATATATATATATATATATATATATACATACAGGGTGTTTCAGCGAACACTTTCAAAAATTCTTAAAGGTTGCCTGTGGCAGATAGCACAAGTCTAGTTAATGATCTGGTCTACTCGGAGTGGCGGACATTACTTGCACGAGAAATTGAAATGTATAATCAAATAATTAACAAAAATTCACTAATTAAGTTTTTAACTACTTACTTGATGGCCCATATTTCAATTTACAAATTGTAGCCATGAAGTTCGCAAGCCCGGGATGACACCCGTTTCGAGATATTAATTCCCGAACTTTGCGGAGAAATGCATTGGCGTTCCAGTTAGTTTCTTAACAAAACGTTGATTTAGGCATTGAAGCACAAAATTAACTGGAACGCCAATGCATTTCTTCGCAAAGTTCGGGAATTAATATCTCGAAACTGGTGTCATCCTGAGAATTAATTCCAAGTGGATCCGCCTTGCGAACTCCACGGCTACAATTTGTAAATTGCAATATGGGCCATCAGATTATTAGTTCAAAACTTAATTAGTAATTTTTTGTTGATTAGTCGATTATGCATTTCAATTTTTGGGCAAGTAATGTCCGCCTCTTCGAGTAGACCAGATCATTAACTAGAATTGGGCTATCTGCCACAGGCAACCTTAAGTAAAATTTGAAAGTGTTCGCTGAAACACCCTGTATATATATATATATATAAGCCCAACTCGGGCCTCGTGATATCACTTTGAATTACGCAGTGGAGGCAGGGGTCACGATCAGATATCGGCGATAAATGCCGACGCTATCAGACTTTCAATTTGCATGCGAAAGCAAGCATTTCAGACAGGAAATGGAATATCTAAGTCGTACAGCGACCTAAAATGAAGAGCCAGCTCTTGATTTTAAGTTTTTCAGGAGCCACCTTTTTCTTTTTTTTTTCTTTTTTTGTGTGCGGCGCTGAGGCATGTGACGAAACTTTGTGTGCCGAAAAGCTTAAGAACGTAAATTAAACCTATCGATTTAGCTAACCTAAACATGTTTTTACAATTTTACCAAGATGTTCCTTTGGGATGCTGAAACCGATTTGTCAACCACCGTAATGAGTGTGTGTGTGTTTTGTCATTTTTTTTCTTACGCAGGCTATCACGGTACAAGAGGTGAATTGCCGTGTGCGTACGCCAGCTCCCACAGCCCTGTGAGTGACGTGTTCCTCGAGGCTGGCCAAGAACTAGGCTACCCCCTCGTCGACTACAATGGGCCCAGCCAGACAGGCAGGTGGCTTCCCTCGGTGTCGATGCCGATGTCACTGGAACTGACGAGTCGGTCGGATGAGTATACGGCTCACCGATTTATTTATTTATTTATTTATTTATTTATTTATTTATTTATTTATTTATTTATTTATTTATTTATTTATTTATTTATTTATTTATTTATTTATTTATTTATTTATTTATTTATACATTCATACTGCAGACACAACAGCAGGAGGAACGAAAATTGATGAAGGTAGATGATTAAAAAAAAGCAATCGACAAACTAGAGGTGGGCGACGATCAACTTTTCGAATACGAATGGAATACGAATAGCAGGTATCGAATATCGAATCGAGTATCGTGTAATCAAACGCAGATGCATATATTTACAGCAGCAATATTTATTTCGGTTTAACTACGTGCCACTCCACTACTGACTAGTACAAAAAAGACAGCTCATTACTAGAAAAATCAGGATCAGTTTCAAGCACAATGCCACCAATTGTCATTAAGAAAGTTCACGAATAGCCTCTCAACATCTTAAAGCCTGACTGCAAACAAGCTTTCGAAGAATGAATGGCTGCTATATGGAATGAAGCCCTCCAAATACGCACAATAAGTGGTGGCCAGAAAATGATAAGAGGCTGCGGGAAGAAAATGTTGCTGGATGATTTGTGTACCGTAAACCCATGTAAAATGGCCCTTTGAAAGAAAAATCCCTCTGGTCGTAGCCAAAAGATACGTTTGCTACATTGGTTAGGCAACCAAAAACACTAAATGACAAGAGTACAAGCAAAACTCACTGGCTGTCACGTAGATTTCCGCTGCGAATCCGAAAACGAAACTTGGTTGTAAAATTTTGTTTCTGCATTGCTTCGTAAACGTTTGTCCTTGTTTCACTTGTCATAATTTGCGATGCCTTGTTTATCAGTCAGAAAACAGTAACAATAGTTTAACAGTCGGTTGTTGTAAAATATTTGGTTAGTTTCGATTCCTAAAAATGTCAAATAGTTCCTTTTCGAATACGAAATGTTAGTCTAATATTCGCTTCGTATTCGTGGATTCGAATATTCCGTCACCTGTGCGAGAAACACTACATAATGTTTTTTTAACAAAAATGTAACATGCATAACAGGAAGTTACGAATAAAACAGATATGTCGAAAAGAAATCGAAAGAATAAGAATTTGGCATGCATCAAGATGGAACAACAGACGGCGTTGAAATCAAAGCAATTAGGGGGATGCTTAGAACTTCTAAGAATGTGAAGGCGAAAGCCTAGTGGGACCCATAGCGATGTGGAATGAAGCTCCGAGCCTACGCGGCGACGTATAAAAGGCGCACGAGCGCGCTGCGAGCGTGTTGCCGCCGTGTGTGTAAGTGGTTCGTGTGGAAAGGGAAATGTTGGCGCTACCTTCTGCAGCCCTTGAGGGAGCACGGCTCAGCGCCAAGCCGTCGTTTCCCGAACGTTCTTACGGGCGCCGCCGCTGACATTTCCCTCCTCCTCCCCAGCGCCGCCGTTGCCTTTTCCGTCAACGATCCTCCCGTTCCACCGCTGACATTTCGCACCTCATCCCCAACGTCGCTGTTGCCCTTTCTCTTGTGCGCGAGGGGCAGTATGGGAACAGTGGCCTGATGAGCGGCGTCGGAGCAAGCTGTGGAAGAAGACAACGAACGCGCGAGCAGTGGCACGAGCGCGAGGCAAGCGCGAGGCGAGCTAGCTCACTTTTTCTGTACCTCACAGCGACCTTGAAACATGGGGATTTAAGGCTTTCACCTTAAAAAACATACCGGGCAGTACGTGCAAGCGAGCACGTCTACCTGGCCAGTCCAGGTAAGTCGATAAGCAAAAGAAGCTTGATAATTTTAATGCTTGATAATTATCAATCAATCAATTAATCAATAATTATAGTAATATTCCCAGGAACAACATTGAGGCCTGAGTGCTGGTGCACCGAAAAAGAAAGGGAAAATGTAAAACAGATACCAACAGTTAGGGGATAAAAATATGTTGCAAAAAAAAGAAACGAGATATAGCTGGATAAACAGCTCCATAATGAGCAATAATACAGCAATAGCCCTCATTTGAGAGACGGAGTACGTATACGGAAGGACATAAAAACTATTATAATGCAGGAGAGGAGAGCAGGTATAGAAAGAAGACTCAAGACAAAGTGCGAAGCTTGCAACCACTTTGCGAGTGGGCAAGACAGTAGCAAAGCCAAAAACAAGCTTGCGTCCGAGTGTCAACTACGCACTGTTATTGCAAGTCAATATGTATGTCATGTCTCGTTCAACATATCTTGCAAGTCCCATATTTTACGTTGACGACGTTCGTGTAGCTTGCGGTTGTTCGATATACAAGCAATAACATGGTGCGCCGATGTCGATATCAGTGGGTTCAGCTTAATATATGCAATGATTATTCATGACAAGTTCATAAGTATGCTTTCGACTCGGAGGCTTCAACTGCTAAAACTGCCCACGGCCAAAATTGAAAATGGACAGCTGGAGTTCCACCGTCGGCTACGCGGACGACGGCGAGCGGGGCAGGAGCTAGGAATTTCTTTAGGTGCGTACGGATGTTCGAGTTCATAACCGATATGTGTGCGCATGTGTCAATCAGCGCTGTCACAGCTATACCGTTAACGTCCACGTTGATGAGGTTGAGATGCAGGCAGTGTAAGCGGAGGAATTTCGGGTCGGGTCGTCATGGCAGGCTCACCTCTCGGAGCTGCGCCCATTAGTTTTCCGAGGAGCGGCGGGAGTATGCCTTGCATGCCAGTGGACGCATTGTAAATATCCTGTAAATATAATTTAACCCTATCTTTCCCCGTAACATTTTGCTGGAAGGTGAGGGCTCTCCAAGACGCACAATGGATTTACGCAGCGGGCGCTCCTTGGCTGCACTGACAATGCTAGCTCAACGCGAGAATGCTTCGGGAACGTCGCCATTCGTGCCCACCGCCATCCTGGCACAACCGCGCGACCCCATGGCACCTTTTCCGGAACGGATAACACCGACGTGGAAGATTGGCTTCAGCTCTACGAACGGGTGAGCGCGAGCCGTCACTGGGACCAGATCGTCATGCTCGCTAACCTGATCTTTTACCTCGCGGGAACGGCACGCGACTGGTTCGAGACCCACGAAGAGAAACTCACCAGCTGGGACTTCTGCAAGCAAAAGCTCACTGATTTGTTTGGCAAGCCTGTTGGCCACCGGCCTAACGCGCAGGAAGACCTTGCTTTCCGAGTTCAGACTTGCATCTGAGTCCTATGTGACCTATATTCAGGACGTGCTTGCGCTTTGTCGCAAGGTTGACGAGAAGATGCCGGAAGCGGAAAAGGTCGGGCACATCCTCAAAGGGATCGCGGACGACGCGTTTTGTCTCCTAGTTTTCAAGAACTCATTCGACAGTGCAGGACGTCATTGCTGAATGACGCCGCTTTGAAGAAGCCTCACAACTTTTCTCGCCTTCCTAATAAGGCTGCAACATCTACCGGCGAGAACCTCCGTCTGCCACCCGTGCCGGCTGCATCCGACAGTATTGATGCGCATCGTCCGCCGGGAGATTTAAGCTGCATCTCCAGTTTCTACCCAGGTTCACGCCCTAGACGATTCCCACGCAAAAATATCTCTCATCCAGACCATTGTACGGCAAGAGTTGGCCAATGTCGGGCTCCACTCACTGAGCCCAGTCCACAGACCCGAATACCGCTCACCCGGCATACCCGATCTACCACGAAGTTCGTACGCCCGTCCTCGTTATCGAAACCCGGAGGAATGGCGCACCTCCGATGACAGGCCTGTCTGCTTCTGCTGTGGACGCGTCGGACATATTTCTCGCCACTGTCACAGTTCTTGGAACACGCAGTCTTGGCCGAGCTATCGAAATACCCGGCGCCCGCTTGGCAGTCCCCGCCGGCCAACACACATCGAAGAAGACAACGCGCCAACATCTCTGCCTGCACGACCAAACCGTTCCCCTTCGCCATGCCGACATCTTTCCCGCTCGCCTCTGCCTCGTCGCTCTACGTCTCCTTCTTACCCCGCACCTCCACCAAAATGTTACAGGGAAAGAGAGGTTTAAATTATATTTAGAAGATACTTACAATGCGTCCACTGACATTCAAGGCTTACAAGATGGAAAACCAGTCCGCGTGACATCAGAGAGCGTCGTTGTCTTCTGTATTGTCCTCAGCTTTGTCTCGAGCAGTGTTGGTAACAATATCATGAAAATAATTCAAACTGGAGAACAGCAATTCCCGTATAGGCATTTTTGTGGCTTACTTTCTGGTCTAGTGATGGGGTTTTACGCTACTACAGCGCCTGCGGCTCGGAAACAGATGTAATAAAAGGAGCAAACTGCTCCACTGTCGTAGAATAATGCAGTTTTAGTGTGCTCATTATATATTTGAGATGATAATTTGGAAGGACCTCGTCTGGCCACAGCGCCTTTGCCTTCAGTTTGTGCAAGCTTGTATGTTTATGTGGGGCCCGACAGTAAATTATAACATTCTTTGTAAACACCCCATATTTGTGTTAGTGTCATTAGCGAGCGCCGGCTCGCGGTTCTGGTTAGGTGCTCTTTTTAGGAGGCGAAGCTTGCGCTTTCGGACAACGGGCAGAACTGCAGCGTTACCAAATGCCTTTCACGTCTCTGTGCATCTTTTGTCTGTTTTGCGTGATTGATAATGGGGCTGATATCTGCACCGCGTATCTACCTATTGTACTACGATACCCTTTTGAATCAACATTTTCACGATCGCGGATTGCACCCTTTATATGCCAAACATTTGATAAGGTACAATCATGTCAGGCGCTGTACGTCGGACCCACTTAACCCTCTTTGCATTATTAGCAATAGAGTGCAGCTACAAAATTGTTCCTCGAATGCACATTTTAAAGAAATGTGTAAACCACGATGAGCCATCACGCGCCAATAGGTGCGCGTGGAATTCGCTGGAGACGAGTGCGTTACTCACGTCTCCATTATGGAGCCTATATGCGAAAACGAGCGAAAACATTTTTTTTGACATTGCTCGAGCAGTCAGTGGGTTTATTCGGTATTCGCGTTATCAAGCGTCCATTGTTCAAGAGTATCTTAATTAAAGGTACAGGTTTTGCAGCTGCGGTGATGAGCAGCGGGGCGTTTGTGTCCGTGTTATCGCCCCGTTTTTTTTTTTGCTTGTTTCTTATATCTCGCACGTGGTATTCTTGGCAGGCACATTGAATAGGATATACCAGCAGCGCTATTAGGTCACTCGACAAGGCACGTACGTATTTTGCAATGTCAAATTAGAGGAAACACCTGATGACTCCAACCGAGCATTCGTCTAACACACAAAACTTTACATGCCTGCACAGCAGGCATTGTGCTTTCTCGTGAATTTTAAACACATCGAGGTTCAGTAACACTGAGCGCTCCTCTTAGTATGCTACCGTAAACGCTAGAGCGGCAGTCTGAGTCGAGGAGGGACAGGCATCGTTCAGCGACATGCTCGAGCTGCTACATTACCGCGATCGATATCCTATTGCGATTCATTTGCCCAACCGCGCAGTATATAGCTGTTAATATTTATGTTGTATCCGCATGTGTGTTCGCCTGTACACCGTGCCAACAACTATCATAATCGTGTCGTCAGAGGAACTAAAGAAGTTTACGACAGTGTATACGAGAAGAAGTCCATGCACGAGATAAGTTTAACAGAAGTCTATCAAAAGGAAAAAAAAAATGTTATAGTGAGTAATGGAATGCTCCTGAATTTTCCTTTTCATTTTTTTATCCGTCGTACCTAAGATGCTCTTATTCGCAAGTAGGGAACATAACATAAAAAAAGAAGAGAATGAACGGTTACGAAAATAGCGTAACAATAATAAAATATATGCGATGCAGTATTACAATAATGAGAAGAAAAAAATGCAGCGCTACAACCTTAATGTAATTTCAACATCACTTGAAGATCGAACTGAGATAATGTATGAGACATACATAAACGAAGGGACAGGCATCATTTCGAACCGAACCGAATCGAAGGCTGCCATTCGAAAAGAGCACGAGGTTTTCACCGTCATTGCTGATGACGTAATAGTTGTCGCACTATCTCGTGCTATTATGAAAGAGTCTTAAAGGTTGCCTTAAGTGCCCCTATGCAAATATTTTTATTAAAGCAAAGCTTTCTATGTCTCACTGATTCGTCCGTGAGCGCCGCAAACGCACTGCAGGAAAGCCAACTTACACAATGGAACTATCTGCACATCTGCGCACACAATAGAACAACGGCGCACGACATACGTATCGTAAAACACTGCAGTTTACATTCGCAGTTGTAGCGATAAGAACAATGGGAACTGCAACGCCACACTACCCAGACGAACTGTATATATCTGCATTGCATTACGCGCGTCACGCAGTGCATTCCCGGCCGTCACCATGGGTAGGCCGCGGGTGCAGCGCACGGCAGAAGAGGTTGCCGTACACGAACGTAAGCGCGAGCGCGATCGTTTCCGGAAGGCAGAGCCTCTGACTGTCTATCACAGCGATCACAAGGCAATACTGTGCAAGTGTAGAGTCGTCCGTGAAAGTGTGAGTATGTGCGTGTAATGAACGGCTGCATGACCTAAAATAAAGGCAATGCAACTTAACGATGTGTGTCTTCATTCAGCTTCAACGTTCAAAGAATACATATCCTCAGCTAGAGTTACTGTATATGCTCTATCCCCAGCAGCAGCTGTGTCACGTGCTGCGTCGTACAATGTCGCCCTCCGCATATTGTTAGAACAACGTACGAAGATCTCGAGTGCAACGCTAAGCCTTGCTCTCGCTTTCAGCGCTTTGCCTTTGGGCAAAACTGCATTTTTTGTTATGACGGCAGTTAAACGCTCGAAACCAGGTTTACTATTTGCATCCATCCGTCATTTCCGTTACTCCTCGTCGTCGGTCGTCGTCGAGCCAGTGGCAAGGCACTGGCCACCACGAAGCAACTAGTTGGCAGCAATAAACGCAATGCAATCTAAGCGCATTTCCTGCCACATTTAAATATTGCAACGCAACAGGGCTGTTAAGCTTTCTCGTCGATTTCCGAATTTCCTGAGCTCAGTGGTGCATAGGTAAACACACGTTATACTCTTTAAAAGCTTTATTAGCAATTGTGGTAATTCAACGTTGTTGAAGAGACTGTAGGCGCTAGATCGACATCGTGGAAAAATGCGTAAGCCGGCAATGTGTTCCTCCAACAAATCTACCAATACTTTTTTAGTGAAGTGGCTGAGGAGCAACAACCGTTTTCGAGGACCCGTGGAAACGAATAGAGAAGAAAATTTAATTCAGTAAGTCGCTAAAATTTGTGTCAAATTTTTAACAGCGAAACTGTTTAGGCCAGCCGTAATTTTTTGTTCTCTTCAAGAAACAATTAAGAAATAAAGCAAATGAACTTTCTTGCCGAGGCGGGATTCGAACCCGCGTACCCCCGGTCTCTAGGTGAGCATCGTAACCACTAGGCTATACAGCCATTTTTTTCTTCTTTATTGCATGGAAATATTAGTAGTTATATGCGAAAATTAGTCGTACAGCCACGCTTGCAGACCATGCATTTATGCGGACCATATGGTTGCATTCGAGCGTCATCATCTTCGTTTACAGCTGGTGCGTGCTCTGCGAGGTGAAGAGATTTAGTTTCGCGCTATGAGAGGGAGAGAGAGAGAGAGAGAGAGCGACGCATTCACGGAGCGGGTCTGCTGGAAGGCGCTGTCGGCATTGCAACGCGGTGTCGGTGTTGCAAGCTGCGCTATGCAACGCGCAGTGACGGCCGTAAGTCCGAGACGCGCGAAACGAAATTATCATCATCATGAGTAATAAGATGAAAAGTTTTCGCGCACTTCCGGAAAATGCTGGGCTAAAATCACCCAGCTTCGCTGTTTCAAGCGTTGCGCGGCCGAGTGCATGGTGAATTTGACATAACTAGCGTTAAGCTAATGCATATCATACCTTGTTAGCAGAGGAGACAATAAATGACTAGCAGCTATCTTCTGAGTGGTTAAGTGTTAAAGATGCATTCGCTTGGGGCACGTCACGGCCGGAACAAAAATGTTTTGAGCAACTGTGCGCGAGATACCGGTGGGAGTCGAGCTGGCCTTGGCCTTTGGCGAGCCCCGGAACCAGGCAGTCTGGTTCTAAAATTAGGCTTCGTGAGATGCCAGCGATAGACGTCGACACGGTAACGCAGGGAACCACTTTTGTGAAACCGAGAGGCAATCGATGCTTTCAACGTGTTAGTTTAGGACGCGGAAGCAGACACGCGGACTCTTGACACGTGGTGGACGACTACCGCGTGGCTTACTGGACTATTTTTGCAGACACAACCCTTCATTCTGTTCGTCACCACAATGGCTCTGGCTTTCTAAACGTTTCTGTGCCTTCACCAGAAACCAAGTGCTAAGCAAATTAAAGAGAACGCGTGAAGGCGACGTCGTACGCTGTATAAAAAAGGCGTAAAATGAAATGAGAACACCCGCTCCTTCAGGGAGCGCAGGGGTGTGCCTAAATAAGGTTCCATACAATGCGGACATTCATATTGGTTTATTATCCCGAGTTTCTTTTTTTTTCCTTTTTGTCTGGCGTAGCGAATACCTGATTATGACGAGAGCGTTCGCCGGTCACCGATCGAGCGGGTTGTAAAAAAGATTGTTGCGATACTTGGAAAGCGCGACGGAACACAGAAAAAAAAAAGAAAAGACACAGAAATAGACTGGACATGCGGATTTACTCAACACTAATTTCTTTTACCAAAGTGACACTCTTATCAAAGTGACACAGCTAGCAGCAACAGAACATAACAAATAATGTAATTCACAGAAGCACTTTGACAAGAGAACGCCATCTAAAATGTATTACTGAGTATCGTAAAGCAGACAGACAAGGGAAAACGCCCGATAACTTTTACAAAAGTTATACGCATGCTATTAGGTAATGGCATTCTTTAGGGCAAAGGATCACTCAAGTGTGGCTTATACCTTTGACTCGTAATCGGTTACTATGAAAAGCTTCAGTTATTTCTTTTGTTACTTTGTTATTGCGGCGTGATAGGACGGCTGTGTCATTTCAAATGGGGTTACAGTAAGGTGTGCTACAATGATTGGCCAGACGAGCAAACGATTCGGAAGAAGACACGGAATGTGATGCCACTTCAGCTAACGCGTGTTGATGCGCCTCCGCTCATCACCTACCCAAAACTTTCCACACGCGTATGCCCAAATGCGTTTCAACTGCCATCGACCCAAGTTGACACTAGTCAATGCTCAAGTCATTCCTACAGGTATGTTACCCCTTAAGAATCGTAATACTGCCTTCGTCACCCTCAGCTGCGACGACTGGCGAAGGCGGCATTCCAAAATGGTCTCTTAAGAAAGGGGTGTCATCAACGCGAACTAGCACAGTTGCGAGCGATCGCTTCTGTAGGTAATATATATCAAGGACGGCGACCACAGTGATCCCACAGGGCACTGTCGGCCATTGCAATACGGAAGGCCAAAATATTTTTCTTTCTCCTAGACATAGATGACAAATTAGGGTTGCCTCGCGTCGGGAAGGTCCAGGTGGAATTCAAAGATGGAGCCGCACTTAATGGCTGCAGATGCGCGAGAGGGCCTTTCATCCTAAATTCCTCGACACAGCATTGACATATTCAAGCGAATAAGGCAAGGCTTGGTCATCTGCACTGGCACCGCCTTTCCTCGTTCCCTTCTGGCATGTCACCCTCAGCTTTGACAGCGTTTCAAAACCGAGCCGGCATCTCATGGATCTACATTAAGAGCTCTACACTAACAGCGCAGGCCACGGGAGAACAAAAGACGAACGGGAGACAGCGCCCGTCTTCCGCTTGTGTTTGTCATCTCTCCCGTCGTTTGCATTATACGTCATGCATGGAGCGTGAACGGACTTGCTAAACTTTGTATGACAGCACGGCGTTTGCAGGAGACTAGCACTGGTCGTGCGATAGAACTGAGAACTGTTAGAAGAGTGTCACTGCGTGGGACTTGTGCGAGTCTTGGCGGCAACAACCCGCACGAGCCGCCGCGCTATCGAAGGTTTTCTCCGTGGTCCTGTTTGCCCACTCGAAAGAGACATCATCGGTAAACTTTTGACGTGTGGGACAGCCCACCTGTAGAATTACTCGTGCGAAATATGCTCATAGTCGTACTTTTCAAAGCACACTTTCACATTTATAGAAAAGCATGTCCCATAAACCACATATGCAAAAACACGATGGGAGCGTATAGTGGGATAACTCGTCTGTACGTTAAAGGACTGTTAGGTGTAGGGTGATGGGGCATATGAGCTCATTTGTTAGATACGTTCTTATTTTCTCTGCTCAATGCTTAACACTTCACTGCTCTCAACTATGAGGGGGGGGGGGGGGACGTAACAGATGTGTTGGAGTTAACGCTCGTGCAACAGTTCCGACTACCTGTGTGTGTCCGACTCTATGTCTTAGAACATTTGTTCTTTTGCATGAAGTGCTGTACTCTCAGGTACGCCTCAATCGTGTTTGCTGTTCGTTCAGAGTCAGTTCCTGCGGAATGTTCGGTTCAATCAATGACTGAGCGACTCAACGACTATACCCTTTCCTTGGGCGCAGGCTTCTCTCGAATGCAGACGAACGTGCTAGGTGGGACCCGCCACAGCGCATGCAAGAGCTTCATCAAGCCAGTGATATCACAGCGGCGAAACCTGCACATATCGCTGTTGTCTCAGGTCACCAAGGTAAGAAAGATGGCTGCCTGGCAGCTTCGCCGATCATGCTGCGTGGAAGTTAGCAAGGTGGAAAGAAAATTGCAAAAGGTACTTGGTATTGTACCTTCAATCATGCACGCAGCCGGTTCCTTCGCAAAGTTAAGAAGACGAAAGAATATTTGTGTGGAAATGATCGCAATTAGCTGGTTTAGTCGAGAGCTAAAAATATTTTATATCCGTGCCATACAAGAAGTCTGTGTGATTGAGAACACGTAAAAGTGCAAGGAAAGTGTAGATGCGGGCTTGGCTTATGTCATGCTACCCAGCGCTAAGCCATGACCGACAAGAATGGTTAACACAACAAGCGCTGGGCGGGTTTACGCTTGTTGTTCCATGTGCTTTAACGCTGAACCTACTGCATGCATGTATTGTGTATAACAATGCACCAACTGCAACTAGCGCGCTATTCTTTGTCGATGTTGTGCTACCCTGCTCTTTTTATTTAGATTATTTATATTGCGCTGAAAAGTGGAGATACTTTTTCGTCTGCCAGCCGCATATGCCCTGTAATATAGGCATTTTGCATCCCCGCGTTGGTGTGTCGACAAGTACGACAAGAATGCGTGCTAAGATATACTAAACTACCACGTACTGCAAAAAATCTAATTTATTTTGCTTTCGACTTATGTACGGGTTTTAGACAAAGCACGCGCGGCAATTTTTTTGTGCCACTGGTTCATGCCAATATGGCATAGAGTACGGCCACTTCAGTTTCAGAAAAGCCCACACATGTGCTTATTAGACAACGGCTTGTTGCTATTTACAGCAGATGTTCCCGAGAGCTTTCAGATCGCGCCAACTGCTTAAGCTACATTGGGGAAGTGATGGAAAGCATGGTCATCGCACGTCTATAATGATACCAACGTCACAACGCCGACTCTATCTTCGTGGCAGGCTTTAAAAATTAAATAAATTTGGGGGCTTTACCTGCCATAACCACGATCTGATTATGAGGTACACCTTTGTGGGAGAGACTCTAGAATAATTTTGACCACCTGTGGTTAGCGCTGGGTAGCATGACATAAGCCAAACCCGAATCTATACTTTCCTTGCACTCTTACGTGTTCTCAATCACACATACTTCTTTGTATGGCACGGATATAAAATATTTTTAGCTCTAGACTAAACCAGCTAATTGCGTCCGAACTTTCTGATCAACTTGAAGGAGCTTCAACTTCTGCAACAATCATGCTTACCAGAGGTAATCCAATCCCTGCATGCATCGCACATTCGTAATCTTTCCAGCTGGATTAATCGTTGTCATTCCGGCTAGGCTAATCACAATTAAATTTAAATTGCCACATATAACATCATCAGCGGCGAGAGTTTGTTGTCCTTTGTGCTGTTATAAAATACGTTTTAAACAAGCGACCTCGCAAATGGGTCATATTCTGTCACTCATGGTACATACGTAGACGTTAACAAGCAGCGCTTGTCTACGTCTGTCTCTTTCGCCGTCCATTGTCCAAGTTCGCGCTGTTATACGTCATGGATCAACACCAACTCGCCCGGTCGCATACCGTATACTATACAGCACTTCCGAGTCTGCAATTTGCCCTACATCGCAGGACTCATGAGCAATTAGTATAGGAGATAAGTAAGCACCCCCGTCAAACTCTCGCTAAAGAATACGAAATAATACATGCATTTCAGTGGCTGACAGGTGATGCCTGTTTACTACTGGTAATGACATCGCATACTACCCGGTCTACCCGTGGAGGAACCCGAAGGGTTCCGATCCCACTATCGAGAACCGACGCTCCAAGAAAACATTATCTCTTGGCTTGAACTATAACGCACTCTCATTGGTGGTCCCCTTGTTCTTGGAAGTGTCAGTAAACTGTATCATTCTTCAAGACTACCACTGCCATCACATATTTGCTGTTCCGATGCGACTTAATTATGACGCCTCTGGATCGGGCTGGTATTTAGGAAAGCTTACTCGTTGCGCATTGCAATGGGTGACACGCCTATTTGCGACTCCTGCGGGACGAAAACAACTACTGAATATTCGTCCAGAGCCACCATCTCCGGACAGCATTCAACCTGTTGGACTCAAGGAAGTTTTCAGAAACGAAGACCCTTCGACCAAAATTTCGGCGTAGCGAAATTTTCCATGAACAAACGCCTGTAACTCTTCGATCCGTTAAAACTAAGAGCTTGGCAGCTCTCAGTATTATTCCTTGGATAGCTCCCGTTCCTGGGCATAGCCATAACAGTTGATTAATGACCGCTAGAGGCCGGAGCAGCATACTTTGGACAGCTCATGGGGTCTTCATGTGTTGGACCCCAGGTACAGGTGACTGAAGGTGCAAGGGTCGCTCCAACCCGTATTATCTGAAGAGTCTATCTCCCCGTGAGGAAGCTATATAACGGGGCTTAACGGGGGTTAAAGGATAGAGTGGGGGTCAACATAGTTTCTGGCCTACCACGGCTCCGTCCACGATAAGACTGGCGTTTCTGGCATTACAGAAGTGTAATACCAATCCGGCTTAACATTTCTCTTTACGCGAGCAGCCAATCTCCCATTTCAGATGAAGATGAAGAATTGGAGTTGAGCAGGTGGTGTAATGCGTAGAACAGGTGGCCGCTGGTGTATTAAGATGACGCAGACGGTGCCAAGGGAAGTATTTCGTGAAATGCGAAAGAGGGCAGTCGGGGATAAAGTGATGACATTCGGACATATGTTAGCATAGAATGGAGTAGGGTTACTCATGATATGGACCACCTTCGTCGTGCAGTGGACTGGATGATGATATACGTACTATAAAGAAAAAAGGTAAAGGGCAGTCGTCCGTCCTTTTGAGCTCTGGGCGGCCAACGGCGTGGGCGGCGGAGTTTGAGGTAATCTCGAGAAGCGTATTTATCACAAGGCAAGCATGGCGGCATTCCCTGGCAGGAGAGATCCAGAGCCTACGAGAGTCACGAGGACGCAAAGATTCCGCAGAAAGGTGCTGGATCGCTGTATGGCTGAATTTCAGCGATCCAGCCTACAGCGCAAATAAAAAAAAATATTTAAAAAAGCGAGAGACAGTCAGCCGCTCTTCCGAGAATTGTTGTTTTTGTCGTCGCGTCGTCATTGTTGTAGTAGTATTCTCTTATTTACGTCAACTTTCTCTCTTTCGGCCTCCGATGGCATGGTAATTTCTCTTCACAGTATGTGACAGCTAGTTGACAATTGCACTGCGGCGAAAAACGTAGCGAGGTGGCGACAAAATTTTCAGCAGAGGTGTGCAAACAGGGGTAACAAAGTGAAATTTCTTCTCGCAACAATTAGCAGAGAGGTATGCGTACTATCGACCTCTGCACCAGCAAGGAATCTATAATGAAATGCAACTGAGTGATTGAGCGTGCTCACTTTATAAACTCTCCCCGTGCAGGTGCTGTTCGAGGGCCGCCGTGCCGTAGGCGTCCTGTTCGAGCACGGCGCGGACAAGATGCAGGTGCGCGCCCGGCGAGAGGTGATCATATCCGCGGGCACCATCGGCTCGCCGCACTTGCTGCTGCTCTCCGGCATCGGGCCCCGCAAGCAGCTCGAGGAATTTGGGGTAATTGTAGCCGTCTCACACTAAACTCAATTTTGTTGTTACAGCGATAGCTTTACAATGTTTTTGTGACAGCGATAGCTCTAAAATATTGTGACAGCGATAGCTATAAAATATTGTTGTTGCAGCGATAGCTATATCATATCGTTGTTATAATGGTAGCTCTACAATGTCGTTGTTACAACGATAGTTCAACAATATCGTTGTTACAGCAACAGCTCTACAAGGCGCACTTTCCTGCGTTGTTGAGAGAAGCAAGCACACTTCCTCACATTGCCGAGAAAGGGTTACATGATGGAGTGTTGTTTGAATGATTATTTCTAGTGTAACGCCATTGTCCTTTGAGCAGAAGGCGCAGCTGGCGAAAGTTCAAGTTCTTACTTCAATTCGACGTGTGTTCACTCCGCGTGATGTCCATATGTTGATCATTTTCTACCGCAATTGCAGGGTCTATTTTAGAAGTAACAATATTAGTCCGAAAGATTATAGGTTATTCAGTTGTGTTGTTATTCTAACAGGCCCACCTTTATAAACAATATTGCGTGGTCTGGAGGCTTTATATAGACCTTCTGCAGACTACACTGCTTTGTTTAGACTTTTATTTTGGCTAAATAAAGTTTTTATTGGAGAAAAATCATTACTGTCTTTTCCTTTGGGCCTGCTCAGGTCCAGGAACTTTCACTATTAGTCGGCAAAAAGCGTATTATTTCTATTTCCGAAGGTTGTTTGTTTAATATCCGCAGATATCATGCACAGAACGACAGCTACAGACTTAGTACATACTAAGTAATTTTCTCGCGAGGGCGCAACTGTGCGGCGTGTCTGTGTTTTCCATTGTTTCTTTCGCTCACGCACACCTCTTCCTGGAGTCCAGATCCCCGTGGTGGCCGACCTGCCCGTGGGCGAGAACCTGCAGGACCACGTATTCGTCGGTGGTGTCGCGGCCACCACCAAGAAGCGCTGCGAGCTCCAGCTCAACAGTGCCTCCATCATAGTCAACTACGCCTTACGCAAGGAAGGTACGTATACGCGTGCTCTGTGCAGTCATGGCCAAACGTGTCCAGGCTGCAGCGTACGGGAGTAGAGTCATTTATGGCCGCCGCGATTCTGAGAGTATGTAGAGTCACAGAGAAAGTGCCCTGCTTATTTTTAAAATCTTTGCCGTTTTGAGGATCGTATATATATAAGCTGCACCACGTACGGCGGTCTTGAGACCAGTTCTCACCAAACATGAATGTTTTACCATTGCATGACCGCGACTGTTTTGCATAAGCCAATTTTTGCATAACCATAACCTACAACTGCTTGTTGCAGGGTTAGTTGGTCAGTTCTATCGCCAGCAAAAATAGACGTTGCAGTTCTCGCCTACAACGTCACAGGTCCCGCCGGCAACGTCAGGGATGACGACGCTGCGCAGCAGAGAAGTAGCTTTCAAGAACGGGAACCCAAGGTTTGCACTGAAAAAAAAAAAAGAAAAGTTATCTGAGCCATCACCGCAATTCCGGTGTGCAGCAAAAAAAGAAAAAGAAAAAAAAAGCTATCTCAAGCTGACTGTCAACGTTAATGCAATTCGCATCGAATGTAACGACAATGTAATGACAAACCATATTGCCACCGCTGAAACACGTCACCCATGAGGCGTACACTGCCAGCCGGGTTCCAGCGGCGTTGTTCCAGTGCCTCAAGTCGACAGGTCTTGGCGACCGTGTGTAGACTCGGTGCAAATTTTCAAATGTACGCGAAACTGTGCTTCTCTCTATCTACTCTCTCTCTTTTCATCCCATATACCCCCTTTCCTCAGTGCAGGGTAGCAAACCGGAAGTACGTCTGGTTAATCTCCCTGCCTTTCCTCTCTTCTATTTCTCTCTTCTATTTCTCTCTCTCTCTCTCACTTCTAGACGCGTTCCATCAAGCGCTGCCTCCGCGAAGTCCGCGCGTGGCGCGTGTCTGAATATAGGTTGAAATTTCACGCAACGTCGTCTAAGTATATATGATGGGGTTTGATTTCGTCAGCACCGCAGAAATTTTGAAGAATTTTTTTTTTCGTTAATGAGCGACGCACACTAAGTGGCACATAGCCAGTGACACAAGTTGGCGTGAAAGAAGTTAGACACGTACGGACAGACAAACATACTGCAAACTGTAGCAACCCGAAATAATGGCAATCCCATTTAATATGGAAGAAAGAGGGGGGAATTAAGGGAAGCGGGGTTCTTGACGTAACCGTGACGTGCTTTTCCAGCTCCGATATGGAGAAGGCAAGGGACAAATATAGCTTGCCGGTGCTCATGGAGACAGGGGGAGACGACAACGCCACCTATGGCATTGGGGAGGGCATCTGCGGAGGAGAGTGATGCGGCCGGGATTCCAAGATTCCATCAATTCCAAGATTTCATTTGCGTCCGCGCTGTTACAAAACACTGTTTAAAATTTTGCTGTAGAATGCTTGCAGGAAGGCAGAAGCAAGGCTGTGATGCCTGGGTTAGGGTCTTTTAAGGTGCTTGTATTGAAGATAAACCGACCATGTTAACATGGGCATGCCCATTAATTTATTTCGGCAGCCCCACAGCTCTCCAACCTCACGCCACTTCTTGAGGTAAAGAATGAAGTCTCATGCAGATGTTATAACAGATAAATCCGGCGATGGTGCCAGTGGAAGCCACCGTTGGGGCAATTTAGCTAATTGGTATTCATGAAAGACATGGTTCTTGATGGCATCGTCATAATTAATTTTTGCATAACATTGCAATACTTCTCCAGAAGCTGGGCTTTCAGCATACATTCTTAATTAGGAAGTAATTTGTCGGCTTCGAAGTCTTCATGGTACCCTTCTTTGAGCCCGTCTTTGTTAGCAGTATTTGAGCTTCCCGCAAACATACTTAAAAAAAAAAAGTTCAATGTTCACACTATATGGCGATTATAACCTTTAATGTGTCACACCTTGCCACATTCAAGCCCATCAATCTCCTCTCGTTAGGTTTAATGCACCTATAATTACAGAAAAAAATAAAGAATTTTTTAAGGTTCACAATTGCTTTGAAGAAATACTGTGGTAACAACAGCTTGACTACAAGAAAATACATGAGAATAAAGATGAAAGGAGCTACAAGTACGTTATGCGAAATGTCCGTATGACTTTGCGTAGTTCTAATTATTCCTGCTGTGTCTAGACAGTTACACCACTGTCTTGTACGTATGTAGTAACCGTGTCAACTCGGCTTTTGACAACGGTGCTCCGTGTATGTACTGTACGCGCTTGACCCCAGGGCCATTCGCCGTACCGGCCGGCATCGAGGCGGTGGCCTTCGTCAGCACCTCCTACGTCAACGCCAGCCTGGACTTTCCGGACGTCCAAATAGTGCTCCTCTCGGTGTCACCAGCCAGCGAAGAAGGCGAACGTTTCCTCACCGACACCGGGCTCACAAAAGAGGTACTAGTGCGCATTAACAATACATTGACGGCTATTGCTGCGAACTGCTTATGTTTACATACCGCTTAATCATTTCTATTCCCTCCTTCTTAAAGCCTAGGGAGGCGTAAAGCCCCTGGAAAAAACTAAAGTAGCGCCAACTGCGCCCATTCGTCTCTACCTCCTCTCCTAGAAGCTGCAGCAGCGCCTCTTTGGTGTCCACAAGGAAACTATGGACGCGAGAGCCACGAGCATGGCCGGGATCGACTGGCACACACCGACTACACCGCTCGGAACCGCACCGTCCTGATGTGCCCTAGTGGGATAATTGCACAAGCCCATCTTTCCGGCCAAGGGCCATGCTCAACGCGCTGCGCAGCTCAACTAACTTGATTTACAATCTACAAAACGCACGAGAGGGGAGACGCCTGCACACGGACACGAATGGCGCTACTTTAGTTTCTTTTTTTCAGGGGCTTTAGGCAGGCGTTGTGGTAACTGCCACCGATAGGTAGCAGTTACCAGCCTGCTCCTTCCCAATTTCCTTCCCGGTCCATTCTGTATGTGCATTTTCATGTCGAATTACAATCGTAACAATCTCAATGAGACTCCTCAATTGGGATATTCGTAATTGGTCATTCATGACTTGGACATCCATGACATATCTGGTGCAAGAAAGTTCCTTCGCATAATCAGGGTGCTTATAGTGGTCCCCCCTACATCTATACTCAATACAAACACTTCCGCATCTTTGGAGCACAGGAAGTGCAGTGTGACCTTGTATCCTTACAAATCTTGCAAGAATGCAAGCTCCTCGCAGTCTGCTTTCGGGGCGCACCGTGGACGCTCTTTGAACTTCTCACAGGTGCCGTGCGATGGTGCTTTCGTTTCTCGCAGGCGTACGAGAAGTACTATCGCTCCAAGCGGCACCAGTACGCTTTTCAGCTGGCGCCCATCCTGAACCGGCTCAAGTCTCGCGGGTACATCCGGCTGCGCAGCACTGACCCTGACGACTCGCCCATCATCGACCCCCAGTACTTCACCCACCCGGAAGACATCAAGGTGGCAGCGGAAGGCACGTGACCCTGACCAATAGCTTTACCTTGCACGAACTCATATCAGGTATACAATGAAGAGGAACTAAAGAGCGGCAGAAGATCGCTTTATAATGTCAGTGTAGCGCGCTTTTAAAGTGTATAAGTGTGCACGTATCAGATGAGAAAAGAGTGATTACGTGGCGGAGAAAACGACGGCCAAAATTTCCGTGTTTTAACTTAGAACCGTAATCACAGCGTTTGTGACGTCAGCGTGGCTTCACAGCTTTCTTAGCATGCTCGTGTACTTGGGCCGTTTTGTGGAGAAACAGCTAATACGATCGAGCTTCATAGCGACGTCATCCATTACGGTAAACATGTGTTCAAATGGTCCCAGGAAGGTGCCATTGCAATTGCTGTCAGTGCGAGATTGTGTGGAAACTCTGAACACGATGTCAATCTGTCTTTCGCGTTTCGATCGCGCTTGTACTTGTTTCTCAAGTATGTATTCATTGTAGGAAAGATAATTTTCGGTAGAGAGTATGTGTAGTTTATCAAAAAAGACGAAATATTCCTCTTTAGTGACCATTCATGTCAGATTTACAATAAGGAGACCAGTACTGCTTATCGACCCGGCATCCTGCGCTACGCGGCTCACCGGCTGCACGCGCTTATGTCGTGTTCCCTCCCGCTGTGCGCGTCACCTTGTCCAACCACCTCACACAGCGTTTCTGAATGAACACTACCTGAACGACCCACATATAAATTTTCCGCTGTATTCAATTTTCCTGAAAGCAGACGCTCGGGTGGACCAATTGCCGGCTTGTCTTGCAATACGCTATAGAACCGCCTGTTGCCACCAACAATCTTCTCGTCTGTGGAAGGAGAGGTTGGCAAGTTAAACATTCCTAAACCGTTCACAATGTATAGCCTACGGCATGATGGTGACTTTCGACGCACAGGCGCCCGCAAGGCGGTGGAGATCCTGCGGACCGAGGCGTTCGCGAAGATGGGCACCAAGCTGTGGAACGTGCCCTTCCCGGGATGTGAGGAGGCCGGCGAGATGTGGAGCGAGCCGTATCTCGAGTGCCTCGCGCGACACCACACCTCCACCGTGTGGCACCCGTGTTGCACGTGCCCCATGGGCGAGGACCATCGGGCCGTCGTCGACAGCAGGCTCAGGTATGTACGTAGGTACATGCCACGCGGACTGAACGTGCAGGAGTGTCTGAAGGCGGTCACGTGGTAGAGGTAGAGAGGGGATGGGATAGCTCAGAAGATCATGTATGTATGTATGTATGTATGTATGTATGTATGTATGTATGTATGTATGTATGTATGTATGTATGTATGTATGTATGTATGTATGTATGTATGTATGTATGCATGCATGCATGCATGTATGTATGTATGTATGTATGTATGTATGTATGTATGTATGTGTGTGTGTGTGTGTGTGTGTGTGTGTGTGTGTGTGTGTGTGTGTATGTATGTATGTATGTATGTATGTATGTATGTATGTATGTATGTATGTATGTATGTATGTATGTATGTATGTATGTATGTATGTATGTATGTATGTATGTATGCATGCATGCATGTATGCATGATGTATGCATGTATGCATGCATGTATGTCTGTCATCATCATCATCATCATCAGCCTATATTTATGTCCACTGCAAGACGAAGGCCTCTCCCTGCGATCTCCAATTGCCCCTGTCTTGTGAGAGGTGGCGTGGAGTAGAGGTAGAACACCCGACTTCAAATCTGAAGGTCGTAAGTTCGAATCCTACTCCATTCCACTACATTTTCAGGCATGAAGTGGTGCCTGACACCGGCAAAGAAGAAAAAAAATACATATTGCCGAGAGCTAGTGGGGCTATACTAGTTCAGGTGCAACCAAACTAGGCAGGCCCACTAAGCTTCATCAAAGTCACTCCCTCACCAGAACAGGAATTGGCCTCCCTGGTGCAGTATTCGGCCACTACTTCCCTGATGATGTATGTATGTATGTACATTGCCTGCTGGAATTGTGATGAACAAAAGTCTAGCCCCTCTGTATCCCTTCTTCTCGTTTATATATATATTTATTTATTTATTTATTTATTATTTATTTATTTATACGTATATAGAAAGGAGAGAGAGAGCAGGTGTTGGTGGTCTGCTCCGGACTACCATCAGCTGCACTTCGCTCCTTGAAAAGGCAGGACGTGTGTCGAGTCGAGTGAGCTCCTGAACAACACTTTGCAATGTGGTGAACGCAGCTTAAATCATGGATCCGGGACATCAAAGAGGTGCTACGTAATGCTAACGTATTGATCTCGCATTCAACGCTTGATCACCAATGACTTTTATTTTAATTTTCAATTACGAAAGCACTGCCACGTAGCATGCGCAATTGATAAAACGGTATGTGTATATAGGCTCGCTTCATAAAGTATGGCTTGTAGAACTGATTGTCCCTGAGCAAACACACATGATACGGTCAGTGCAACCACAGCCCATCTTCTTCGTGTTGCGCTCTTCTTATGGAAGGTTATCCCACATATGCAGCCACCCATCAACCTCCTGTTATCATCGTGTTGTGGTATGTCTGCATCACCCGCCGCGACAGCTCAGTGGCTGCGGCGTTCAACTGCAGCTGAGTGCGAAGTCGTGGGGTCAATGCCGGCCGCGGTAGCCGTATTTCGGTGGTTGGCGAAGTGCAAAATAACGTTCGCGTGCTTAGATTAAGACGCACGTTAGGGGACCCAAGATTAACTAGGAGCCCTTCACTATCTACGCGGTGTCCCTCGTGCTCCTAGAGTTGATTTGGGACATTGAATCCCACGAATCAAACAATAACTCCGTATACCACCTACTCCGAATTTGATCTACAGAGGTGGGGACGTCATAACATTAAAACCAATCAGGTTTCGACAAGGCGACTCGACGAAACGTTGCCTCCCATCGTTCGAGGACCTGTTGATTATACTTCGAGTCCCCCCTTCCCGTGGATCATCTTTTCCTGTTATCATCCCGTTATGGCCACTTCTGTATGCCAATTGCTCCTCGCCGCATGCCGCGAGCCTGACTGTCGCTCATTTCTGCGCTCTCGGTGCAGGGTACGCGGCGGGGTGGAGGGCCTTCGTGTGGTGGACGCTTCCGTGATGCCCACCATCGTGACGGCCAACCTAAACGTCCCGGTGCACATGATCGCTGACAGGGCAGCCACTTTCATACGGGAAGATTACGAAGGCGCTTCTTCTTCATCGGGGCCTTCCCGTAGTCCAATCTCAAGAATCCTGTCGTGGGCATCGAGAACGTGAAACTGACTGCTCATTAAAACTTGAAAGTGACTTTCCCACTACTTGCTTACGTGTGTCTCACAACGCTGGGCTCCTTGGCTTGAAAGCGAAAAACACATCGGCGTAAAAGGTCTCCTAAGCGTCGTACCAACAATGCAACCAGCAATTTTCCATCAGGGTTCCATGTTTAGAGCTGGTTTAAACAGGCAGAACACTATATCTTTCCCACGCGTTGTCCAAGGAATCGGATGGATTTCACATGTTTTGCAAAGTAAAAGCTACCCTATTCGATAGAATGATGGAGAAAGTAAAAAAAAAAAGAAACAGCAATTGGCTGAGGTTTAACTCTTGTAAACCTAGTTATCACGAGCGAAAGATCTGTTTGGCTTGGTTTTGCTAATCTGCGCCTCCCTTTGCTCCGGTGTTTCAGCAGCGAACTTTGCCTTTGCTTGAGATTTCGCAGCCTGCCGTCTAGCTATATCTACTGGATGATTGGATTCAGCCTGTCGCTTGCGCTGAAGCGCACGCACAGACGACCCAGCCGGCGCGCCATCCACGGCGAGACTGAGCGACCAAGCGCCGGCGAAGCAGCCGTTAAACCTTCGCCTAGTCACGCGGTACCGCAGCGGCGAGGCTCCGAGGGAGCACAGCGGCGACGCCTCTCCGCAGCGGATCACGTGACGTGGCGTCACACCTGCCAAATTTGCACTCCGGCGGCTCGCGATGACCTTGAGCACTTGCGAGACATGGCGTAGTAGAGCTTTCGCTCTAATAAACTCCGCCTTCATTCCACCGGGTGAAAGTGGATGTACAGCGCAGCTGTTGCCGACGTCAGACAAAGACGTGACCGTCGTTAGACGACGAGCACCACCACCACAAGTGTCGTACGTTACGTGCGCACACACGCGCGTGCGGTAGTGCAGCATACATGCTCATTCCTCTAGACACTCCGCCAAGCCCAAGCGCATTAGTCAACTAATTCAACTTTTCCAAGTAAATTGCGTCAGAGAATTCGTAAAGTACGACTTACACACAAGCTGCACACATGATAGCTTCGGATTGTAAGAGCGCAAGCTGTACTCGTATCTTCCACGACAACGTAGCGTAAGCGACACTCTTTCTATATAGTGTGCGCCGACTGTAGTGCGCTATTTAGCCCACCATGCGTACAGTTCCGCGAGACAATATAAGATCACTGTGGTCAGCCACGTGTCTATTCCCGAGGCAACGCTCCGCGCACTGCGCCGAATTGACGCAAAAGGCGCCGTCCGCTCTCGTCAACGCAGCGACTGGGATGAACCTTCAGTTCAATGCAATCAGTTCAATGCTTCAGTGCAATCAGTTCGGAACGGTCCCTACAAAAGGTTCCGGTTCGGGTATAGTTACAAGATGGCGGAGAAAAATTGGTTCGGGTCGGTTCCGGTTAACCTGAAGATAATTGTTCACCTCCGGTTTTTGGTTTAGTACCGATTGGGTTCGAACACCTCGGTCGCCGGCGCCTTGGTGATGGCATTCACCTACCAGCCGTATTCCTCGACATTGTCATTGTATCTGAGCCTCATTGCCTTGCGGAAAAGGAGGGCCTATACATACCCTGAAAGATCAGCCCAGCTTCTGGTGGCGTGAGAGGACATTTTGTGGGTTGGTATATTTTATTGCGATTAGCATTCTTGGGAAACTTCACCCCATTTACGGTACATATCTACCTTTTTGTTTCTGTGTTGGGTTACTGGCAATGTGCCACTGTGTATGTGCAGCTCTTCAATGACAAAAAAAAAAAATCGTTTAGAATTCATGCAGTGCTGGGCGGACTCAAACCCGCGTATATATATTCATAAAGTCTTCTCTGAATGTAGCTTCAAACACACACAACGCGCGGTCTTCGCGGCGGCACCGCTGGATAGCGCAGGGCGTCCTGAGGAAATAAAGTTATTGTGTTTAGGTGAGCATATACGGTAATGCTGACAGTGATGCGCTATAGAGCCTGCAGTACACGCCTCATGCAAGACGCGTTTTCGAGGTGGCATATACGTATTCACTGCATAACTAGGTACCACGCCTGTACTGACCAATTAAAAAAAGAAATCTTCTTGCTATCAGAGACAAAAATCAGTTTTACACACAATATTGCGAATTGCCATTGAAAACCAAGAATGAATGGCTGCTGTATGTAACAGAGCTTTAAAAATACGTTAAATAAATGGTTGCCGAAAAGGGGATAAGAACTTTGTGGTAGAACAAAAAAAATGCTGCTGAAGGACTTGTATGCTGTAAACACATGTCAGAGGACCCGCTGCAAAAAGAGAGAGAGAGAAATCATTTTCTGGTCGTACTGTAAAGAATAAAGCTGCATGACCAGTCTGCAAAAACATTACATGACAGACTACAAGAAATACTCACAGGTTGTCAGGCTTTAACGTCTCCCTTCTTATGGATGAGTATAATGTTGGCGTTCTTCCAGCTTCCTGGTACACTTGAAGTCGTGAGGCACTGCGTATAAAGGGTCGCAAGCTTTTCAGGTATGATATCTCCTCCATCCTTGATTAAATCGACGGTTATTCCATCTTCTCCAGTAGTTTTTCTCCTGCTCATGTCTTTCAAGGCCTGCCGTATACCTAGGTTAAACTTCTACTTACACAGGTCTGGTCTGGTCCCCTTACCATTATGCTCGATCTGTGGCGAAGCGGAGATAACATACCATTTCTTGTTGTCTTGTAGGCGTTTTTGTGCAATAAGAATAACTACTGGAACTTACCGCTTCGCAATATTGGCCTAGATAATCGGAGCCTGTGATCGTACCTTTTGGAGCCTGCATTATTGATTTCAGCCACAGAAATACTCGCTTGGCAATCCAAAATGATCTGATTGAATCTAATCAATGAACATGCCAGACTGATTTTCTCCCTCCCCACCGTAGTTTTTTTATTCATTTATTTTTTTTACCTACTGGTAGTTTTTTTCCCTCTCACAAAACCCTACTTTCTAAGCTCTAGCGTTGAAATCCTTAATTCCCTTGTTTTTGTACACCAATTAGAAACATCCGCTTCATGACCAATCCCCCACTGTGGGTGTGCGCCGCAACCATTCAGGTCAAAAGCTGCTGGAAAGCAGCTTTTTGTTCCAGTCCTGGCATTTTGCCTTTGTAAGAACTGAATGCGAAAATAAACTGTCTGTCTGTCAACAACGAAGACATACAAATCTGACAGGTGTTCAACCTGCCACAGATTATGGTGTTATCAAAAGGAATGAAACCAACTAGCGTTATGATAGCTACAGCTTAGAAGCCAAATTCTTTAGTGCAACACTGCTTGGAAGCCATAAAAAGGAACCCCTCACCTGCTCTAAGTAATATTCTCTATTTCGATCAAAGTTTCATTAGCGCTTGCGACAATTGCTAAGCTTGAGTTGCATTCCTAACAAGTTCAACATTAAGCATGTTTCTTTTTACTTAATCATGACTGCGTTCTTGTTGGAGACAACTAATGTACAACAATAGGATAATATTGTGAACAATGTTTCGTTTCACAAAAGTATAGGTACGCACATTTTCCCACCCGATTTCTTTTTCGTATTGGTTTTTCCAAACCAGTGGCGTACTCATTACAAGATATTCCTCGTTCTTGCCATTGTTATGACACTCTATTAACAGAAACGTGCCAATGCTTGAAGCTGTCGCTGCAGTTGCTCCCCTAGCTCTCACGTCGGTGCCCATGGCAACGAGGACGCTGGCGCCGTGGCAAAGGCAGCACACCACGCCACTGTACCCGTCAGCACCGCTATGTGCGTTGCACCTAATTGCACCTATTATATGCAACGCACACGTCGGAGAGGCACCTTACGGCGCTTCACCCGGATTATAGTGAACTAGATAGGGGTAGTGGGACGAGGGCGATCCGGGAGCCGAGGTCGTTTGTACGGAAACCGGCAGGCGGCGCTGCTGCGCCTTTCACCTGAACCGCCCCGCAGTGCGCGCTTATTCGCCGTGCACTCATCGGAAGAGTACGATAGATCTGAAGCTCATGCTTGACTCCTGAATGCTTACAGTGCTCACAGTGTCAGCAAAAGGAGAATAAATATATTTCTACAGTGTTGTCTATAGTGAATAAGCAGTAAAAAAACGATGTACAGCGCGAAGGACAAGGGCTGAGAGACAACACACACACAGCGCAGTGCGTTTCGTCTCTCTCGGTTCCTATCCTTCGCGCTGGATATCGTTTTTTACCATGGATTACCAACTAGCCCAAGCAACCACTTTGTGTAAATAAATATTTTTGTCTCAAAAGCTCCCAGCCATGGAATTTTAGGTACAAATCCGCCTATGAGAAAGTTCGCGGAACTACGCGTGGCTACTCGGAATGAACGGGTGTACCAGTACATCGAAAGGGTACCGCCGGGGCCGTGATTGCAAAAAAATAAGAAGAGATAGAGGGGCTCTGAAGGAAGGTACGAAACCATTTTATTCAGGACAAACCCTCAGATCACAAAAGCGGCGTCAAAACAAAACCAGGCCCCTAGGTCATCCTATCTCTGTGGCTTTGCGCTTCTCGAGCTGTTAGTACCTTATAAGAAGTGGAGTCGCGTGAGGACTTAGAAAGAAACAATTCTCATGCTTACTTAATCCTTGTGAGCGTCGCATCCAACATCATTGGAGCAGAGGAAATTACTTTTACAAGAGCCACAACATCGCAGATGCTGTTCGTGTGCAGCTCTAAAATGTTGAAACATTCTGTGAATATGTTCTCAAGAGCTTCAATAAATGAGTACAAATCTTGCGACGGATACAAAAGTCCACCCCAGTCACACTGCTGAGTGTACCTTGAGGGTAACAGGTGTGGCTTCTGTTCGGCTGACGAGGAGAATGTACTCACATAAACAACAGTTAAGTTTTAGGACGCATTTTCTTGCTACGTAGCCTGCTACGTAATATATAAGCCGTGAGTCACTCCTCTCCATTACTAATGATGAGTGGCTAGCACGGGGAGCTTCTACTATGGCTAGAGACTCTTCAGCTTCTTCTAACCTCCCTTAGGCGAGCAGCTCATCAACACTGTTTGGAGAAATATAGGGAGTTTTGTCGTCCACGCTGAGAAGTGCATTTATGATTTCAGGGGTGACACCGTCCACACTTCTTTCCATGTTGTAAAATGACAACAGTTCACTGTGATAAGAAACTGATCTGGCGAGGGGTGGGCATTACAGCCGCTGGACTGGCGGATAATGCCAAACACGTGCTCTACGGAGTCGGTGCTGAGACGAGCAGTTATCAAGTGATTGAACCCTACATTCTCTGCCATGTACTCTAGGAGAGACAATGTACTGGCAATAGTGACTCTCAGCCCTGTCGCTGTGGAGTTCCAACCTGCCTGCTCCCTTGCAAACTTGCAATGAATTATGTGCTACCTCCAGCACCTGCTTTGCCTTGCCCATCGTCCGTGACACACTCTCACATACGAGCGTCTTTGGTATGTACGTGCGGCAAATTACTGCACTAGGGCTCTCGCCGTAGTTCATCAGCACAGTCTTCTCAACACCGGCAGTCTTTTCCTCACTGTCCAACGAAGGCAAAACCACGGCCGGACTGGAGAGGCGCGCGCGCTCGCGCGCCTCTCCAGTCCGGCCGTGGCAAAACATACCCAACACCATCATAGTTCGGAAACGTGAGCAGTGCTCAGTGGGTTTGGGAATTTCACTCAGCACAAATACGCTATTCTCAGCGCCGTCACCTATTTATAGTTTCACTGGTCTGCAGGTCGTCCTCTCTCAGGCACCGCCTTTTTGTCTGGTCGGCATGGGGATGTAAGGCAGCCCTTTTCCTTGTGGGCCGTTCGCGCGATGGATTTTTCGAAAGGTACATGGGGAGATTAGGCAGAATCGTGGGCACGGCGTCTGTCGAGAGAGAGGGCTTTCCGCGTGGTGTACGTACCTCTTTGCCTTCGATCGTACGTGATCTCTCAGTACATACTTTCCGTCAAAATGAAGCTCGCATACGGCGTAAGTGGCATCCAGCGGCTTGTCCTTGCGGTGTAGATTCCGCTCCCATGTCACGCGCATTTCTTCATCCTCGGGGACACTGAACAGAGACAACTTCAGGGCATCTTTCACTCTGCTATACCCAGTCTTACAAACAGGCGCAAATCAATAGTTCAGTAAATTCAGTAATTCAGTCAATCGCCACCTCAACGCGCACATGCCACCAACAAACCGCGCACGTGCAACTGCAATCGGTAACACATCGGGGCCTCTCCCAACGCGTGCGGCGGGGATGCGGCTTCAGGTGAAAGGCGCAGTGGCGCCACCACACGACGTGCGAATATTTCCGTGTGTTTCGCATCGCCGGCGCTGCCCCTATCCGCCTCCCTCGACCCACTACCCCTATCTAGTTCACTATACCCGGATCAACACGTGCCAGCAGTCGACCCTCCACACCTCCCCCCACCGTCCCCTTCCTGATCGCGGCCCTCACAAGGCCAGGAGCGGTCTCTCCCGCTGCGGCACCGGATCGGCTGCTCCTGGACCGACATCCCGGAGGTACAGCAAGGAATCACGGTGGCGATA